>NC_088877.1:23806943-24056943 GCF_032884065.1 Artemia franciscana
CTTTGATCAAAAGATGGCAGTTGAGAGATAAATTAATGTCTAAAAAAGGACTGTCTTTTAAATTTAGGATTTATAAATGACTTCTTCTGAGGTGTAGGATCTACAAAAATAAATGTAGATATTTTATTTAAAAATATATTTGTTCATTTATGTATAAATTATATTTTTGGAGGAGATTGTACAGAAAATTTAGTTAAACTTTGTAGATGGTTTTCGTTCAAATAGGATTTTTTTTTTTTTTTTGCTTGTTTTATATCTAGTGGGACTATTATTGAAACAGATTTAAATGGCCATATTCCTTGGAAAAGGGCAATTCTATCCTATCTGGAATTATTGTTTTACCCTCATATCCTTTCACTCTATTCGGTCAACTTTACTTCACCTAGCCTTTGTCTCATACCTATCTAGTACTCGTTGGCATTGAAAAAAAATTAAAAGAAGCATTGAATCGATAAACTTTATTAGAAACAAGAGACTGTTTTATAAAATACACAGTCTTTTCTTCTTCCACTCACAGATTAAATTTTCTGATCTGGTACAGAGAATACTTCCTAGTTATCTTTGGTCCTTGGATTCGTTGCAGCTGCAAACATTTTGTAGCCTTAAAGAAAATGAAAGATTTATAGCCCTATAATATCAACACTAACGGACATTTAACAAATTATCGTAAAGCCTCGAGGGTCATACTTCGGCTAAAAATTTCACTTGAAATCCAACCCTATTCTGTAGTTTTGATAAAAAAAAAAAAAAGATAAAACATGGAAATAATAAACAAAGCAAAAGATACAACCAAGTATAGGACACTTAATTCATGAAATGACTTATGTAATAATAATAATACAGGCCAGAAATAATTTAGAAACCCTCTAGGAAGCTAAAAGCTGGTTTCATAAAATGAAAGATATGTTTTCATTTACAATTTAGTCATTTGATTTGTTAGATGAAGACTCAAATTTATGAGTTTCAAAAATGATTTAGATCATATTTAATATGATGCTCTGTCTGTAGTGACTTGTCAAAATTCCAAAAGAAGATTTCTTATAAAAAAATCTTAAACAGTTACTTTGCAAAAATTATTATTACATTGATATCTTGACTAAAATGAGAAGCAAGAAGGGTTTTATTTTTTGAGATTATATACCCTTCTGCTCTCCAAATGGCACTTGAGATATTTTTTTTCTTGAAAGAATTCAAACCTGTGGATGTTGATCACGCATGAAAAACGGCACTTAATGTGTAAAAACACTAAGCCAAGCATTAATGTAATGGATATTAAATGAAGGTTTTTTTTCTGAAAGTAAGGAACACCATTAAAACTTGAAACGAACAGAAATTATTGTTTATGAAGGGGTTATTCCCCTCCTCCGTACCTTGCTCTTTACGTTAAAGCTTTTAAGTGCTTTAAAAAAAACTTCCTTTTCTAATTAAGCGACCCGTGTTTAAGTAGTTGTTCTTAAAAAATTGTGACAGTCAAACTAGCGTACATAGCAACGTATTGAGGGGGGGCAGCCCCTTCATATACAAAATAAATTATGTTCATTTGTTTTAAAGATCTTTACTTATAGTTAAAAAAAATCGTATTTTTTATTCTTTTAAATCGCCCCAGGTAGAAATTCCTACAGAATTTTCCCCCAGAAATTTCACTCTCCATGAAAAACTCTACCACCGAAACTCGCCCCAATCACAAAATATCCCGCTCCGAAAGTGTCTATGCTTTCCAAAAACAAATTATATACGTAGATCTTACAAATTTCATAGCTTAAAGATGTCGGAAAGGCCTTAAATATTATACGTAGTTAAGATACAGATTGTATATTCTTCCCTGCAAAGATACTTAGGGATATGCAACCGTTTTTTTACGCGTTTTTTTAAGTAATTATAACGGTAAAACCTATTTGTTTTAGAATGTCAAGATGGAGTTCATTCCATCAGAATCTTAAAATTTAGTCATTTTTAAATAACAAATTTGTAGTTTTTGCACTTTTTGTTCCTACAAAACAATAATTGTAACGGATATTAACTGAAGAAGTCTTTTTTGGAAAGTAAGCAGCAAAATTAAAATTCAAAACAAACAGAAATTGTTTATGAAGGAGTCGCTTCCCTCCACAATGCCTTGCTCTTTACGCTAAAGCTTTAAGGACTTTACGAAATGCTTCCTTTTCTATTCAAACGACCAATGTTTATGCAGCTGTTCTTAAAAAATTTGGACAGTCAAACTTCAGCGTAAATAACAGTATTGAGGAGGGGGGTATTCCCTTCATATACAAAAGTAAATTCTGTTCATTTGAGTTTTAATGATCTTTACTTTCAGTTAAAAAATCTGTTTTTTTTATTATGATCATTTTTTAAATAACGCCCGTATATTTGGTTCACTCTTCTTAAATATTCCCTTCTCATAGGAAACTCATGCGTAGGAATTTCTACCTTGTAAACTAATTCCCGTAAAAACCCCTCCAGACAGTAAAAAACTCGCCCCCGTAAATTTTCTTGCGGTCGATTCAGCTTGAAAAATGCTCCTTAGCATGCTGTCATTTGAAAAGACTAATTTCCAATCATTTCCTCAATAGCTTCTGAGATCCTTTCTTTCCGTAAAATGGTTTTTCTGGAAATCCAAAATGAAAATAGCCTCAGAATAATTTTTCCTGAACCATCTTCAGTAAAAATCTGACTTTGGAAAGAGATTATGACAATTAACAATAATTTCGAACAATAATTCTATCAGATCGCCCCATGTAGAATTTTCCATGGAAAACCCCCTCCCCCAGAAATTTCCCTCTCCATTAAAAATTCTACCAAAGAAACCCACCCTAGGCACAAAATTCCCCCTCTCAAAAAGTGTCTGTATACTCCCCTATAACAAATACTATGCGTACAGATTGAACACATTTCATAGCTTACAGGCGTCTCCCCGTGGCTTGTGGGGGTTATTTTTACTCCCTACAGTAGTTATTACCGCTCTCTCAAAATTTTGATCAGATAACTTTAGAAAACAAGGGACTAGTAAAATGTTTTATTATTTCAAATTGTATTTTGTTGATAAACAATCGGTTTGTTAGGAAAGGCCTTGAATATAATGCACACTTACGATATAAATTGTTTATTCTTCCCAACAAGGATGCTTAAAGATATGCAACCATTTTTTAGCTGTTTCTTCGAGTGATCATAATGGTAATGTTTGTTTTAGGATGTCAAGATAGAGCTCATTCCAGCAAAATATTAAGATTTAATCATTTTTAGATAACAAAATGTCATATCAAATTTGTCATTTTTTGCACTTTATACTCCCACAAAAAAGAGAATTTGGATTAAAATTTTAAACATTAAGGTCAAAACTGTTATCGAGGGTATTTTGATATATACAATTAGTTTAAAACTATCTAAAGCTTATATAGAGCATTTAAGTTTCAGGGCACATTTGTGGTTCAGTTGAATATTCATTTCCAAAATTTATGTAATCCATTATCAAGAAAGAGCGACTCAGCCCAATAGCAATGGAAATTTAAAAACGGAATTTATTCGTCAAAAGCTACGGGTGTGAGGAAATTTCTCAGCTTTCTTTCCCTTTCTCAGCATTCGCTCTTTAAAGCCTAGGAACGACGCATCAACGGATGATAGATGGAATTATCTATCAACAAAACAAAGAATGAACTATGCGTTTTTTGGAACACGTATTTCGGAACATTTACTTTGGCAGCGATCATCATTTTTTTTTTTTTTTTAGAGAGAGAGAGAAAGATGGTTTTATTAATATAATTAAACAAAACAAGCAAATGGCCCGAAGCAAAGCAATTATCTTATGAGCAATAGTTTAGTTAGATAGAGAATGTAGAGCATTGTCTATTTCAATTGAATGCTACAAGTTTTTTGTTAGATCTAAGTTTTATTTAAATACTGGGCATATACGCAATATATTCTCTTTTTAATTCCCACTGTGTCGAGAATTCAAACTCAAAAATATGGACAGAATTTCTTTGTTTCAACCCATGATTTGTAATCTGACTTTCTTACTGAATATTGAAAAAGTATTTATATTTAAAAAAACACTTATTGATGGCAGTTTCTACGAAGCATTAAACCAACTTATTTCATTGAACGACTTTACTGTTGTTAAGATGAAAAATATCCCAATTTTGTGCATATAGCTACCTAATTTGATTGTCCCGTTTGAAGGTTCATCTTTAACCTAATGATTCGAAACTAGAATAGAGATTTACACATAATACAAAGGCAAAAAAACACCACAGCTTCTTTAACTTATCTTAGGCTGCAGCTAAGCAAAAGACATCATTAAAAATATGCAACTTATAAAATTTCAGAGAATAGTTTGACACTACAATCCTTCAAAACCTTCAGCCATGATTATGCATTATTTCTTCCTTCATTCGTTCTGCCCATTAATCTTCTAGGATCTTTTCGAATCCCAATTTCCTGAAAATAATGTCATTAATTAATTAATTGCTTAATATTAAAAAACACTTTCCCAGAATCAAATTTTCTGGCGACTTGGCATCCACAAATCTCGATTAGCGGTTTAATATTATTCTGATTCTATATTTGGGCTTACATTTAGTATTTTCTCTGCTGCTTACATGAAAACTATTTGAATAATTAAGTTCATTTGAGCCCAAGTGAAAAGACTTTCAAGAAAAAATGATTATAATGAAAGTAGAGCGATAAAAATCAGATGAACAGATCAAATTGCTCCTTAGCCCATGCAAAAATTCTATAAATAGCTCAAACAAATTAACCACTGAAGTTTTCATATACTTGTACTTAGGCAAAGACAGAACTTAAAAGGAAACCCAAACCCTCTCCCCCAAAATATACATTTTATTTTGCAAAAAGTTTCACAACAAAGACTAACAAAGACAACAAAGACTAAACCGTAAAATTATATTCTAAGTGTTCTCTTTATTGTTTTTTTTTTCGACTAAGATGTATTTTGGCTTAAGGGTATATAGACAGAAATTATCATAAAGAAGACTATCGTTTCTATTCCTTTTAAAGTAAAATACAAATAATTTGAAATTTAGGGAAGTATAATCTAGGAGAAGCAGTAAGGACTGTCACATTCTGAGATGATATGTCAGAGTAAAATTAAACACTAACGAATTAACAAAATTAAAATGTTTTTTTCTTATAGTCATTTCTTATTATCTTTCTTCCGAAGTTCCTTCATCAAAATGTTTAAATACTGTTTCATATATTTCCCTAATATTATACTGATCTGTCTGGGGAGAAGGGGGGGGGGGGCAAAAGTACACTGATGTGCCATTGACAGAGAAAGGTAGCGTAACTCAATAACCTTTTTGTAGCCGCTTATCTCTTCTGTAAAAGTGGGATTAATCGACTAATCTTTGTTTCACGTTTTCCTACGAAAAAAATGTATAACATTATAAGAGTGCGGTTGACTCAACCTGAACCAAAGTGCTATATCTGATTTAATCTTTAAGTACAAAAGAAATCAAACTTAAAGTTTTTTTTTCTTCCCCGGTTCCATCTTAGGTCTAATCAGCCAGTTTCCTTGGTGGTTCCTTGGATCCTAGGCAGTTTCCTTTGGTCTCTTCTAATTGTTACTTACGGTTTTATTTGAGTTGTTATGACATTATCAAGGTTAGATCCCTGCTTAAAGCTTCCCCAAACAAAGTGTTTGAAATTAATTTTTTTTTTTTCAAATGAAAGCATGAACTAGTCTGATGAAATTTTAAGAGGATAGAATTCTCCATGGGGAATTTTACAGGGGGGGGGGGGGGTAGTTTACATTAGAGAACTTTTCAAGGACAAGTTTCCCATGAACAAAGTGAATTTTTTATGAAGGGAAAATCAGATTTACCAGAATTATTTAAAAAACAATCTGAAACTCAATAATAGTTTTTTCGACTGAAAGTAAGGAGCATCCCTAAACTGAAAATAGTGGGAAATTAGTCCATATATGAGGGAGTTCAACTATTCGTCCCAAGTTTTAAGAGCAAATCGGAGCTGGAATAATCATTTTCTCTTACAGCTAGGATTGAAGCTGAATGAGTTCCGTACCTATTTCGTATATTTTGCTCAGAAAAATTCATATTTATAAAAAGCCTCAAAGCTAACATTCAATCTGTTTTGGGGAGAGGGGCACTTCGAAATTTTAATTGCTGTACATGTTAAACAACATTACATATACCTTACAATACATTTAGGCTTTATTGTTTGACGTCATCAAGTCACTTACTGTGACCTACTACACAAAATGATTACACTGTTTTTTGGGTCTTTGATAGACAATAATAATAGAAGAAAAAGACGGCTCTTATTGAATCGCTATATAATCAATAGAAAAATTCGTGAATCTAAAAGAAAGACGTTTTTCCTTGGCTCGTAGATGCTTTTGTCAACATTCATTAAATCTACTCGAATCGGGTTCATTTTCTTGTTTTATTTACTATGTTTTATGGCACAGATAAAAGAATAGTATTACAGGTACCTCTTGATGTCATAATTCCTTCATTTTTAAAGAAATTAGAGCTTATCAACGGCCCCTTTCATAACAGCAATATTATAAAGTTGGTATACATTTCTTAAAGTCAAATTTTTTTAAACATAACATATACACGTTTTTTAAACGTTAGTAAATAACTTCATCCCCTGGATTCTCTGACATCTCTTGTCTTCTAATTTTTAGTTAAAGCACCCTTTTAGGAGTGGTACCATACAGTAGATTTATATATATATATATTTATATATATATATATATATATATATATATATATATATATATATATATATATATATATATATATATATATATATATATATATATATATATATATATATATATATATATATATATATATATGTATATATATATGTCAGTGCTACAAAAAGAGGACGTGGCCTATCTGATGGCAACGTTCACCTCTAACTTCTCAGCAGAAAGCTAGGCAGTTATTTTCATTAATTGGTTTAAAAGTTAGAACATGGTAACGATCAGATTCTGATTTGAATTTGCCTCTAGAAAAAAACTCCTTGACTTTGTCCCTTCGTGTGTGCAACCGAATTCTTCTAGTATTTTTTTTTTTTTTTTTTTTTTTTTTTTTTTTTTTTTTTTTTTTTTTTTTTTTTTTTTTTTTTTTTTTTTTTTTAACAGCTTTTTTAGACTCGGGTTTCAAGTGTTTTATGAATTTCTATTTTTTGTTTCGGAACGTGTCTGTATTTCATGATAAAAAATACTGTCGGTACATACCCGTGAAAATTTCATGTCGCAAAGATAAAACGAAAATTCATTTATGAAGGCAAATAATGATTTTTAATCTGAAGCAAAACTACACATGATGACCATTTAACAGAGAGTTAGGTATAATGTCAATCAAAATTGAATAGTCACGAATCAATAAGTGTCATAGAATTTGAAACACTAGAACAGTATTAGTATTAAACACAAACTAATCATTTTTTAGCCCTAAAAATAAAAAGTAAAATGCGAATAATATTGAAAAATAATAGCATTCTCCATTGCATCAAACAATTCGTGGCAACAAGCTGTAAGTACCGGGTGACACGGCTCAAGAGTAATCGAAACGCTAAAACACAAATATTTGATAATAGTACATACTACAAAAGAATCGAACATTCAAGTTGATTTCCAAAATATAGAGCTCATTAAGCTTAATGGTACCCGTAAAAGTTGCGAGCCAGTGAAAATATGACCTGTCTGAAAGAGCAAAAGCAACCAAAACAGGTTATCTAAATGGAAATCACACCATCATATTCAGCACATCAAATAACCCTATTTGCAAGTTTCAAGATCCTATGTGCCAAAATGCGGAATTTAAAATTTTTACCTCAAACAAAATCACGTGTGTTTCTTGTGTTTGTTGTTTTTTTTCCAGGAGTGACCAAATCGGACACGGTGATCCTATAAGATTGGGAGACGGCTTACATACATTCGGTGCAAAAAGAAAGAACTAAATTATTTTTTGCACAATATACCTTACTTCTCCGCAAAGCGGTTTTAAGTTATAAATAAACATGGACTTACCCCTGCGCAAAGCAGAGTACTTTAGAAACTATTTGAAAGGCCATTTTTGAGCACATCTCAACATTTTGACTCTTGACTAGCTAAATTTTGCTTCAAATTTGACATCTCTCAATCCAAAACAGATTCTTTTTCTCAAACAGCCACATTTTCATGAAAAATGAAAAAGATGAGTTTCCTTATAATTTTTTGATACAATAAAATAATATTATTAAGTATTAAGCCTGTGATTTCGTAGTTTCCTCCTATAGAAATTATAAATTTTATTTTTATTCTATGATAAATATTCTATGATGATTGAATCAAGCAAGCATGGCAAAATAAAACATGGCACTGAGATTAGTGTAAGAAGGTGTGCTACATTAATCGAGTTCTAAAGTGTCTGGTAATGGTCTGTCTTTCTCGTTCAAACAGTAAATTTGGAATAAATCAATGTATTATGCTCTTGTGTCACTTGCGGTTTTGGCCTAGCGGTCCCTTGAACCCTTCTTGAAATAATATTATTGAATTATAATCAAGTAGGTGCGGGCATCTAGCCATGGCTAATTGAAGAAAAAGCTAAGACAAATAGTCCGATAGAGTGAGGGGCAAATCTTACATGAGCCCTTACTAAGATTATATAAAAATGATGTCAGTTCATTTGTTTTAATTAGAAATGGGCTAAAATTTACCGGCAACTGCATATTCATAAATCTCATTTGTGGGTTTGGTCAATCTGTCAGATGAACATGTGGGCTAGACAATATTTATGGCGCTTGGGTTGGTTGCAGCTCCACCAAGGAGTTATCCGACTGCTCCGAGTGTGGTATTTGTATTGTGTTTGAGAAAGTTTTGTGGGTGCAAACAATTTTTGCTTAGAGCAGAAAAGACTCTTCCTTTGCCCATTAGCGCCACTCGACCAACCTCATCGAAGGCAGCTCGACCAAGGGGTTATCCGACTACTCCGAGTGTGGTATTTTTATTGTGTTTGCACTCTTTGAACTTCATGCCCAGCTTATCATTTTCAAAATTCTCTTCGATATCAATCTTTTCTAACACCTTTGCTTCAAAGTGCGTTTGGAAACCATCATCGTTGATTTCATCTCCCTGTTGTCCACCTTCTTCCGTGGATTTGCAAATAGTACTTAACCTTTCGTACTCATATTCTCTCGAATACTCCTGGTTACTTCTTTGAACCTTTATTTTTTCTTGTATTATTTTGTATTTGTTAATGAACTTTTCGCCACGAGAGCCTCTTTTCCTCGTTTTTTTACCCATCATCGAAAGAGAACTTACAAGTGAAACTAAAAAGAAAGATATTTGATTGTGTCGAAAACTATATTCACAATTCTTTTAAAGGGGATCCAAAGTTAAATGAGTAAACCATTACTGGAAATTACTTGGATGTCAAATCCACCCTAAAAAAAAGGGGGCTAAAACTGCTTCTCTTTCAATGGCTTACTAAAGTCTCCTTACATATATCTCACAGCTTACCAATAGGACCTAATCTCTGTAAATTTGAATTTGTAAAACAATCGTCAAGTGCTATAAGGCACCTAAAAGCTCACGTATGATACGTGCAAAAATTGTCCAAAAAAGATATAGAGTTAGTCTACTTTACATTATTTTTCGAAATAATATTGTATTAAGTACGCAGCAGCATTGTTTATTCGCTTTAAGATTGGAAAAATAATTAGAAATTACTTCAAAGTCGAAGCTGAAATAATTGCTGCATTCCAAATGGTATAAATTTTGGACTTAGAACTTAAGCAAGAATTTTCCCCAAAATGTTGAATTATATATATTTGAGCCGCTGTCAGAGAACACGATAACTTTGTCTATTTGAGACTCAGCTCTTTCAATCTAACATTAGTTTGAGTCAGAAATACCTCTGGTGTAAGACCACGTAGATGGAGATCTAAATTCGACAAGGCCCTGACAACTCTGCGTATCAGGATAAATATAATGAAATTTTACAAATTTTATTGGAAGCTTGGTTCAGAGGAAAATTTACTAACGCTTCATTTTCCTTTAAAAAAGAGATAGTGACTCACATCGAAAGGGTCCGTTGGTTTGCAATGCCCGAGGGAGCAGCAAAAGCATTAAATTTTTCGAATAAAAACTCGATATTCTGTAGAACGTGGGTAATAACAGTTTTCATCCAAACACTGATTCTTAGTTTTTAAAATTTTACCAATTCATTTAAATTCAGGATAAACGTTTATTCTTTTCCTCTAACACATAAGTCATGACACTCAGTGACGTAATTTGTTTGGCGGACTGAAAAAGTGAGTTATAAAATAAAACAAGCATTAAATATTTATTAAAATTACTCCGATGTTTTATTATCTCGCAATATTTTTGAGTTGCAAATTAATAAATCAGCTAAATTGTAAGAATAAAAATTTGTTGTTTTTTCAAGTATTTGAATTTACTGAAAATTACACCAATATTCCCCAAGAAACTTCCAGGAAAGCATGTAAATTTCACCTTAATTTCATCAAATCAAAATTAATTTCAAATAAACCGCTATGATAGAAAGTGGGGGGGGGGGTTGAGGGGAGAGGGCTATATGGGAGGACCTTCCCTTGGAGGAATACGTCATGGGGGAAGAGAAATTCAATGAAGGGGGCGCAGGATTTCTTAGCATTATTATAAAAAAAATGAAAAAATAAATATCAAACAGTTTTTCAACTGAAAGTAAAGAGCAGCATTAAAACTTAAAACGAACAGAGATTATTACGCATATGAGGAATTTTTCTCCTAAATACCTCGCTCTTTACGCCTAAGTATTTTTAGCAATTTCAACCATTTATTCTTCGGCCTTTCTGATTCAGGGATCATTCTTAAAGAATTGGGACAAAATTTAAGCTTGAAGAGTGAAATTTAAGCTAAATTTTAAATTAAAATTTAATTGAAGTGTCAAGAGCGAGATATTAACAAGGGGACAAACCCCCTCCTATACATAATGAAAATATAAGAATATAGAAGCTTGTTACGTAAGTTAATTCTCAAGTTACGTAT
Source organism: Artemia franciscana (assembly GCF_032884065.1). NCBI lineage: Eukaryota > Metazoa > Arthropoda > Branchiopoda > Anostraca > Artemiidae > Artemia > Artemia franciscana. The sequence continues at coordinate 23,817,961 of NC_088877.1, forward strand.
ACTTTTTACTAATTAAATATGTTGGCTAAAAATTAAGTTCTAGTTGCCTTTTTAAGAAACTGAAAATTGGAGGGCAACTAGGAGTCCCCCCCCACCCCTTTTTCTTATCAAAATCGTCTGATAAAAACTAAGAGACATCCATTGACACAAAAAAAGAATTAATACGCAAATTTCATTTCTATAATTTATGTGCGGAGAGCCAAAATCAAACATTAATTCAAAAATGTTCAGAAATTAAATAAAAAAAGAACTAGGTTTTTTAACTGAAGTAAGGAGCAATATTAAAACTTAAAACGAACAGAAATTATCCCGTATATGAAAGAGGCTGTTCCGTTCTCAACACCCCGCTCTTTACGCTAAAGTTTTTAGTGTTTAATAAAGTAGAATTTAGAGAAAGATTCAAACTTTAGCGTAAAGATCGGGGTGTTGAGAAGGGAACAGCCCCTTTCATGTGCGGAGCAATTTCTTTTCATTTTAAGTTTTAATGTCGCTCCTTACTTTCAGTTAAAAAAACTAGTTTTTTTATTTATTAGTTCTCAATAAAACGGGAAGGACATAACAGGCTTTAGACTTTTACAGTATTGAAAAAGAGAAAGGGACATTAGCCCAACTCCTATTGGTAGTAATTTTTGTTGACCATACACAAATATGCCAAACTACGCACATACTATTTTTCAAGATACTTGCAAATTGAATACTTGAATACTTGCAAATTCACCCAGAGTAAATTTCCTCAGAAAAGTTCAACCCTGAAAACTTCCCTCTCCATGGAAATTTCTCCCTGTGATAAAACCTCCCAGAAGGAAATTCCTCCTCTCCTCCCGGCCCGAAAAATGTATACATTCTTCCCAGTAACAGATACTATACGTTAACAATCGGCTAGTTTTATAACTTAAAAACATTTCCCCAGGGACTATAGGGGGCCATTTTATCTCAAAAGACACAGTCATTGAGCCTTTTAACTATGCTGAACTAAAAAGCTCTAAAAATTTTGATTGAACAATGTTGGGGGAAAAGGCACGGGAGGGGGCCTAGTTGCCGTCCAATTGTTTTTACTTAAAAAAGTACTATAACTTTACATTTCCGTTAGAATGTACACTCTCCCAACGTTATATGGCCACTGGGTCGATACGATCATCCCTGGGGAATAAACAACACCAAATAAAGACGCATCCGTGATCTTTCTTCTGGCAAAAAAATATACAATTCCACATTTTTGCAGATATGAGCTTGAAAACTCTACCAAAGGCTATCTGATACGCTGAATCTGATCATGTGATTTTCATTAAAATTCTGTAACTTCCAAGAGGTGTTTACCCATATTTTTGAAAATCAGCCAAATTTTCTCAGTGAAACTTAATGAAACTTATATATTTGGAATCAGAATGATAAGCCCCAATTCATTAAGAATGACCCCTAAATCACAAAAGCCGTAGAATAAATAGTTGAAATCACTAAAAATACTTTAGCGTAAAGAGCGAGGTATTAGGAGGAGGTGAGCCCCTCATATGCGTAGTAATTTCTGTTCGTTTTAATGCTACTCCATACTTGCAGTTGAAAAAACTTTTCATACTTATTTTTTCATTGTTTTTTTTTTAATAATACTAGAAAATCCTGCACTCTTTTCATGGAAATTTTCTTCCCCCATGACAAATTCCTCGATGGAAAGTACCCCCAAAATATCTCCCTCTTTTCAACCCCTCCCCCAACCAAAAATCCCCCTCAAAACGTCTGTACACTTCCCCATAACCATTACCCCTCATATATGTAATAAAAACATGAGATTACAAAAGTTCGTTACGTAAGCTAATTTATAAGTTACGTTTATCTTTTACTAATAAAAACATTGGTAAAAAATTTAAAGTTTTAGTTGCCTTTTTAAGTAACCAAAAAATCGCAGGGCAACTAGGCTTCCTCTCCCTGTTCCTTTTTTCTCAAAATCATTAAATCAAAACTATGAGAAAGCCATTTAGCCCAAAAAAATAAACTTGGAAAATTCGTGTTAATTATTCCTCTGCGGAGAGCCAAAATCAAAACATACATTGGTTCAAAAACGTTCAGAAATCAAACAGTTCGTGGTCGATTTTTTTTGTGGGGGGACTTCATTGTTACTAATTACTAGTTTCGCCGCAATGGTTCTCCTGTCCTCTTGTGTTTAACATTTTTCGAAGTTATTCCATTATTCATTCATTTCAATTTTTTGTTAATTAAAAGAGGGCCTTTCCGAAGCCAAGAACGGGGGGTTAGCAAAAAAAAAACAAAAAACCTGTACAAAAGAGTCTTTAAAAGCTGGGGGTTTGGGGGGCGGCAGCCCCCCAACTGCCTCTTCTAATTCCTGTACGTTTTAAGGTTCGACTTTGGGACGCAGCCTCTTTAACTCTTTAAGAAAACGAAGTTTTTTTCATATTATTTCTGTACGTTTTTCTACAATCCATGGTGGATATAATTTAATAATTCCTCTACTCCTCGTACAGGAATTAGGAGAGGAACCCCCCCCCCGCTTTTAAATCATTGTATAAAATAGAAAAAAATAGATAGAATGACCGAAATGTTTCTTTTGCTCATAAGAAGCTAATATTCTGTTATCTCTCAAATGATAAGCTGTCCAGGTGTTATCAAAATTTTTTTGATGTTGTGAAAAAAAACCGCCCGTAAGGGACTTGAACCCTTGACCCGAGGATTAAAAGTCCCACGGTGAGCTAATCACTTGCATGTGTGTAAATATAACTTCTCAATAACTTTTAAAAATTTCAAATTAACATGGGCTCTTATGGACAGAAATGCGTTAATTAAGTAGCTAATGCGTGGTTTCTGGAAAACAGGGAAGGAGTTATCGGATCGAGCTGAAATTTCGCGGATAAGCTCCTGGGCCGTAGGGGACTTCTTGTGAATTTCAGCCCGATCGGACAACGTTAAAAGGGGGGGAGGGGTTGGAGGGTCGAAACTTTCGGGGGGTTAAGATTTTCCTACGAAACTTTCCAGGAAAATTACTCGGAGAATTCCGCATCGAATGAGTCTTCGTACACCCAGATCCGATGTCGGATGTGACCTGTCGAATCGGATCGAGCTGAAATTTCGCGGATAAGCTCCTGGGCCCTAGGGGACCTTAACTTGTGAATTTCAGCCCGATCGGACAACGTTAAAGGGGGGTTGGGGTTGACGGGTCGAAACTTTCGGCCAGATTTTCCCCATGAAGGAAAAGTTGGAGGGGGATGAAATTTTGCAGGTTTCTTAGTTGGAGCTCGGGCTATGAAATGCATCCTTCCCCATCCCTCTGCGACCACTGGAACCGAAGATCGCTTAACATTGTCGTGGGTCGCCTCTTTATAGAGGCACGAGTGTGCCTCCTTGAAATTGAAAATTTGTATTATTGCTCATCAGCTATTAGGAAGGAGGGGTGATATCCCTCACTGTGTTGGTTTGGGGGATTCCAGAAGCCTGAGAAAATTACATTTCAATTCCCAATTAGTCTAAATCTACATGGGCGTTCAGATAAATATAGGAAAGGGGTATAAGGGGAGCAATTAATCTATCCTCTCTTTTTATTTAGAATAAACGTGAATAAATAAGAATACAATAACATTTACGGTAGAATTATAGTTAATTGACTTCTTGTTATCTTGGAAAGGGTTTAGGTTAGGAAAATGAAACTTTCAGGGATGCGTCTAGAGGCTAAAGTATGTCCTGGGAAAGTATTTTGAAGTACATACCTCGGTAAAATTCTAGTTAATTGACTTCTTGCTATCTCGGAAAGGGTTTAGGTTAGGAAAATGAAACTTTCATGGATAGGTCTACAGGCTAAAGTATGTCCCGGGAAGGTATTTTACAGTACCCACCTCCACTCCTTTTCCGTCTAGAGGGCCCTGAAATTTGCCTACATGACAGGTCATACCTATTGAAATTTTGACAAAACAACATTTTACCTTAATTTTCAGTTATTAGTTGCTTTTACTCTACCTTTAGTTCTGAAAAACGCAACTCCTGTTATTTGAGTAGAATTTTGAGCCATTTCAATGTTTTCTTTCAAAATTTAGGAAATGTATTTGTATATCTTTAAAACGTTATAAAATGGAATTCAGTTAAGTTATGAAGCTGAAAACAATTTTGTTGTACTTCAATTAAGCAGAAGATCTATTTTGCAAGGTTTCACTTTTATAACACACATATTTTGTAAGGTCATCAAAGGTCAGGCCCTGTAGAGGTAGAAGCAGCGGAGGTAGTTGCTTCAAACTACCTTCCTTGGACATACTTTGGCCTGTAGATTTATCCCTGAAAGTTTCATTTTACTAACCTAAACCCTTTCTGAGATAGCAAGAAGTCAATTACCTAGAATTTTACCCCTACCTCTACTCCTTCTCCCTCAAGAGGTCTCTGAAATTTGCCTACATGACAGGTCTATCTATACCTATTGAAATTTTGACATTACAATATTTTACATTAATATTCAGTTACTAGCTGGGTTTTCTCTGCCTTTAGTGCTGAAAATGCAATTCCTGTTATTTGAATAGAATTTTGAGCCAAATCAATGTTGTTGTTTTTTCAAAATTTAGGAAATATATTTGCATACCTTTAAAGCCTTGTAAAATGGAATTGAGCAAAGTTATGAAGCTGAAAACAATTTTGCTGTACTTCAATTAAGCAGAAGACCTATTTTGCAAGGTTTCACTTTTGTGACCCATATATTTTTAAAGGTCTTTAAAGGTCAAGCCCCTCTAGAGGGAGAAGGAGTGGAGGTAGTTGCTTCAAAATACCTTCCCGGGACATACTTTAATCTGTAGATTCATCCCTGAAAGTTTCATTTTCCTAACCTAAACCCTTTCTGAGATAGCAAGAAGTCAATTAACTAAAATTTTACCGAGGTGGGTACTTTGAAATATCTTCCCAGGATATAGTTTAGCCTGTAGACCCATCCCTGAAAGTTTCATTTTCCTAACCTAAACCCTTTTCGTGATAGCAAGAGGTCAATTAACTAGAATTTTACCTCCATTTCTACCTTATTTTGATGCATTAGAAGAAACTTAACAAATCATCAGCTCAAAAATGCTTTTTGGGCTACACCTCCCTCCCCCCATTAACTGAAAACACAAGTCCTCAGAAGTAGGCCTAATTGTTTTATGTAACTAACAGATACTTACAAGAACTTTTAGTAATGCAATATTCCAGACTCTGAACAGTATACAAATTAAAAAATATAAGTCTTATAAATGTTGCTTTTCTGAGTTCTATTTTAGAACGAATCTCATTTCTTTTTTTCCAAACGTTTACAAGTCATAATTTCAACCCGGTAACAAGACATAAAACTTTCTGTTTCCAATAGCTTACCCTAGAGATTTCAACACCCACAATCACCCTGTCTTGGAACAAGCCCAACTCTCTTGTCCACACCAGCATAAAAAATTTATAATCATATCACGAATGCTGTGTTCGTGCTTGGAAATAGAAAAATATAGAATTGGTCATGGATATCTTTAATTAAAGAGCAAATTCCAGTAATACTTTTGATATCTAGATCTGAACTACTGGGAGAGATTTCGGAGGATACGGTTATTAGAAGCATTAGTCAATGCAGTAACAAAGGTCTATGTACTATTTCGTTAGGTGTCTATTGCTTTTAAATAAATATAAATTAAATTTAAATAATAAATACTAAGAATAATATAATAAATAAATAATACTGAGAATAAGATAAATAAAAAATATATAAATAAAATAAAAAATAAAAATACATAATAAAAAAACACTAAGAATAATAATAAATTTAGTAATAAATACTAATTTAAATAATAAATACTAAGGCATAAAGGGTAATTACAATGTCTTAACTTCAACGTTACCAATATAGTCGCCTTTGCTGGATGCTGACACACCAAGAATGAAAGTTTTCTTCATTAGCCAGACCTGGAAGTGCAAATTTCCAGGGACAGAAAATGAAAGAATAAATTAAAAATGTAAAATGTGGATCATCATTGTGAAGAAAAGAGAAAGCAGTGGTATATATCTAAATGTCCTAAGGAAGCAGATTTGGAAATGTGTCTACGTTCGATCGCCACGAGCTGGAAATGAGTTTTTGAAACACAATTTTAATGAGCAAAATAACACTGAAAACAATGGTTCATATAAAAAAATATATAATGGAATGCAGCAAAATATTAAAACATTAACAAACAGTTCGTGGTAACGAACTGTAGTAAGGAGCAGCCCGGCTCAATAGTAAACGAAAGTCTAAAAAAGTTAATTTTTATGCTAATAGATACATTGAAAAAATTGGACTTTTATGCTGATTTTAAATATATGTTTCATCAAATTTAGTCTTACCTATCAAAAGATACGAGCCTGTGAAAATTTGTCTTATTTTGGAAAATAGGGGAAAACACCCCCTAAAATTCATAAAAGTCATCGTAACAAAAATCATACCATCACATTCAACGTATCAGAGAACCCCACTGTAGAAATTTCAAGGTCCTATCTACAAAAATGTGGAATTTCGTATTTTTATAAAATGGTACTCCGAAATGTATACCAAGTGGCAGAAAGTGAGTGACCCCTAGTTTTTTCCTTTCAGCGTATGTGTGAAGAGCCTTCTGGAGGGGGGTATTTATCCCTCCCTTCTGAAAAACTGAAAAAAAAATCAAAAATTTGTAACGTTCGACAAATAAACAAAAATTTTTGTTGAAAAAGCATTCTTCGCACTAAGCCATTTGACCGTTTTGCACAGCCGATCCAAAAAACTTTAGCCAACTTACCCTCGTAAGGAAAACATTGTGCATATGCCCAGCGCTTTTCAAAGGGGGAGTTCGAGGCAAGCTGCCCGGATGTATTGGCTGTCTACTTTTATTAAATTTTTCACTTTGATTTGGCTTTTTTTTTTGTTTATGTTTGAATCGGAAGGGGGGCAGAGCATCTAACTTTTTCCTGGGAGCCACCAATCTTAGGATCAGCTCTACATGCACTCCTCAAGTATATGCCCCCAGGCACTCGTGTGCCTGTAATATTTCTACAAGAGTATGTCCAAAACTTTGTGGCAATTCCACTGCCAGAAATGTATCAATTAAAAGAATTAAAAAATAATATAACACTTTGCCATAATTTTAAAATGGTATGCTGATTATTCCAATGACAGTTATTTAAGAATCCTGATATTATAATACTCGTATCCAAAGAATATGATTCAGATCGAATTCCTTTTTCTTAGAATATATGCAGTTATAGTTAAAAAATGAATACATATTCAATTGTAGTTTTGCTATGTTTTTCATAAATGTTTGATGATTTAAGAGCATATACTTTTCCTTTGATAAAATTAGTATCAAAAACTGAGTAGTAATGAAATCATATTTTTGATTTGAACACTGCAACAAGAAATGAATACAATTGAAGGTAAAAGGCGAAACAAGGGATAATACCAAGGTAATACAAGGGGTAATAAATCTAAATGTATACACAATCCAAGGTAATACCAAAGAGACGCTTACTTCCCAGATGTACATGGTTTCTGAGAGACAGATTTACCCCTCGGTAAATGCTGAAAACTGTTTATTAAGCTGTTCTTAATGAGATCAACACAGCAATGCATGTTCAATCGGTGGCTGGTGTTTATCTACTCCCCATTAAAAATACTATACGTCGAAAACCTTCCCTCAGAAAATACCCTCCTCGCCCACCCCCAAGGCCGGTTGGTCTAAAATCACTTTCGCCTTATAGAAAAAGGACTTGAACTCTCAATGTTTTTATCCAAGGAGCTCCTTCCGAATTTTTTTGCCATAAGGTGGAGGCGTGGATGAGGAAGGGGCAGTCCCCCTAATATACGGGGTAAATTCTGCTAATTTTGGGGTTTAATGATACACTTTTCTTTCAAAATAATAGCTTAAACCATAAGGGGGCAAATATCAAGTTCATATTTTTATGCATTCTCTAAAGTTCCTCTCGCAACCCTCCCCCCCCGTTCTACATCCACCCTCACCTTGTATCCCCCTCCTCGGAACTAATTCTGTACTTATTTGATGGCTCAATGATAGTTGACAGTTTTTGGCATTAAAATGCACCCTTCGAGGTATCTCCTCCCTTAAAAACTACAAAACAATCAAAGAAACACATTGTAGAGGTGGCTTTTTGAGTTTTGTAATTTGTCCGTTGCTTACAAATAGTTTTTATTATAAGAATTTTTGGATGCATTTTTGGTGTGGTACTTTCCCGAGGGGCGGGATAACGCCTAGAATCGTTCAATCTAACTGCTGATCCTTCTCATCCAAAAAACTTTCTATATGGTTTACAGCAATTGTCTCGGCAGTCTGAAATTGTCACATATGACCCTGACATTCTATTACATTTTTAAAATAAAACTAGTTCAAAATTTGAAATTTAATAGTAAATCAGCATAGGTTGATAGAGCTGTTTCCGGCATAAGATTGTCGATGAGATAAAAATTTACGAAATCGGTCGGACACGGAATGTGAAAATCAACTTCCCCTGAGTCTTCGAAACCATATTGACCTCTTTAATTATCGAGATAGACAGATTTTTCTTCAAAGTCAGAAGTGAAAGTAGATGACTAGTTTAGATATTAAAATATCAAATAGGATCTATTACCTGATAAACATGGGGGGCACTGGTATTGAAAGTTTTATATCTGGATCATGGGGGCCGAATTTTATTATTCTAAGGGGACTTGTGGCCTTGATATTTTGAATTTGATCAGGTATCAATATAGTAATTTCCATATTTATTTTGTCGGCTTCCTGCCACATATACATACAAATTTATCGGGGGGGGGGCTACTAAAATCCAGAAGTTTCAAGGAGCATGTGGCCGAGACCGCCCCCTCCCCTTGGCCGCACTCGTTCACTTGCTTGGCCCTACTGACAATGTTGGTAGGTCTTTGAGTACTATTACATGTATGTTTATTAGCAAGACCATGATTTAAATAGGGGGTGGGGGTGAAAAATATAACGTCTACATAAAATGAGAGACAATGTTGTTTAACACAGGTTCTTTTTGCACTACACGGGAGAAGAGGGGGTCAAAATTGCACCCCTTTCAAGGTAAAATAGAAAGTAAAATAAAGATAACAGACCAACACTAAAAGCTAATTTAAAAAAATCTATCACACATAGAAAAAAGGTCAAAAGTTACTTCAAATTGGTGAAAAACATCATACAAAAATATAGTGAAATTTCGTTGCTGCTGTTTCTGAGGGCTAAAACCAATTCGGGGGTAACCAACCCAATCAATATCTTTTGCAAATGAATCGAAATTTGATACCGGTGCCTTCGGGAAAGATATAACATGTATCGCCTCTTTGACAATGGTCTTATATTTATTTTATTTTTCTACTCTCAGGGGTATTTTGTGATTCAAATACTTTTTTTTCATTGGTCTTTTTATTCCATTAAAAGAAGATTAATACAAATCTTTAGTATACATTTTGCCATTTTGATCTTCTCATTACGACTGCATAAAGATGTAATTCTGCATAGTTGCAGGGTCCTGGGTGAGAGAATCCTTACATTACTACAGAAAAAGTAGCTTTCCAGTTCTATTTTGTTTAAAAGGCGTTCTTGAATGATTTGATTATTGCCCCAAATTCAGACACGGTAAGCAGCAATTTGATTTTCTTCAGAGATTGGCTTTTTGGACTTTTTTTAGATTCCGTCGTGTGGGGTTAGATTTTAATATTAGCAGCATTCTTGTCTGCAGACCCCTAGATAAGGAGCTCAAATTAAATGGAACCCAATTTGAAACAAAAGTTTCACATATCCGTTTTGTGGAACGATGGGCCTATTATACATTTTTCATATTATGTCAAAAAATAAGGCTGGATATGACTTTTATAAGAAAAAATTCAAAACATATTATAATTATTATACGTTTTAGAAATGTGAAAGCCCCCAGGCTCCAGGGAACTGTTTCAACAGAATGCCCCTGGGACTCGTTTCAATCTCGAAGACCTTTTTATATGATCTTTGGTCTAATTTGAATAAAAATAGTTATTTCAAAGTTTCTATTGGATACATTTGGGGGGAAAGATTGGGGGGGGCAATTTGCCCTCTGATCCCTTTTGACTCTTAAAAAGAGCACTAGAGCTTCAGATTTTCAATCGAATTAACCTGCTCTTTCCGAAAGTATTTACTTCAAAAGAACTAATTGAATCCGATTTGCCTAAAAAATTGAAATGCCCAAAATCCCACAATTTTCGAAGACCTAAACTACCTAAATACTGTGGTAAAAACACAAGTTGGATACATAACTGCCGGCATTAGTCACTTTAAAATTAAACATCAACTAAAAATGATGAACTTCACATAAAATAACCCGTGCTGTCAGGTTGTATAAACAATTTGAAGAAGAGACAGCAAACGTTGCGAAAGAACTTCGTCCAATTAAGCTTTGTCAATTCTTTTAACACAAGGCTTATCAATACTGGGGACAATATTGGCCAATGTTTGATGAAAGTGCTGCACATTAGTCAGATACAAATAGAACACTAGTGTCAAATAATAAATTAATTTTCTACAATTTTTACATGAAGGCACGTTTTGAAGAAAGGCCAAACCCCCGAAAATTAAGATGACCGAATAAGCTTAGCAGGGACCATCACTAAGCCGAGTAAATAGGGGTAAACGGAGCCCTTTTGAAATATCCATAGCGCTAGAAACGGTGGATGAAGGTGGCGTTGGGGAGCCAGAGTCCAAACTCAGTCGATCCAAATCTGAACCCATTCAATCAACAAGAGACAGTGTGTCAAAGCCTAAAGTAAAGTAAAAGGTATTTAAGAATGCTAGAGGCAAATTAAAAAAAAAACATTAATGAGAACATACACATACAAAAAAATTGACTAGCTAATTCAATTCTAATTTTAATTAAGTTGGCTTATAATAATATCCCCTATAGCTACCCCCTCCCCCAAAAAAAATCTGGTAAGTTGTCATTTGTATTCACATATGCAAGGATTGGATTGTCTTGATTAAGAAATTTGTCAATCAATCGCAGACTCCCAAAAAATCGACCAAATTTAAAGAGGTAAACAGTTACGCTACTTGAAATGCGGCGTCTGCAAACGATCAGAATACATAAATGCATTCCCCTTGACTGCAAGTTAGGACCACGGGCTCTTTTACGGCGGAGGAGGAGAGGTATTAGGCTTTAGACCTTAGCCCCTCTCCTAAATCTTAGGATATTTGCAGATCTGCTATACTTCTACATATTTCCTGTGATTCATATGTCTTTTTGTCTTGCCGAAATTATCGCTCCTCCTCGAAATGACGTCTCATGTAAGCAACTGCTCGATTGACGAGGTACGCTTATTTAGATAATTTTACATTTTCCTTTAGAAGTAGCTATTTTATGATATGAGCAAGTAGCAACAGCTTGTTTTTTTTTGTTTTTTTTTACCTGATAGTGTTTACCTCATAGGTGCACACAGTTCAATGTATTAGGAAGGGAATGGTTAAAAGCATAAAATTTATATTGTAGGTTCAGAATTTTTCAATTTCCCTGTTAAAGGGAGTTTCCCGTCATTCATCATCCAAGAACCCAATCCGAACTCCAGCCTTCTCTGTAAAGAATAAATATATATATATATATATATATATATATATATATATATATATATATATATATATATATATATATATATATATATATATATATATATATATATATATATATATATATATATATATATATATATATATATATATATATATATATATATATGTATATATTTTAAATGAGACGGATGGCTGGTTACGAGCCATCCGTGCGTTTTTGTTTTTTTTTGGCTTTTTTACGTAATTTTATCACAATCAATCAATGGTCCCACCACCAACCAGAAATTTCTAGGGCCGTTCATAGGGCCTGATCCTCCCGGTCGTCATTTTTGGCCCGGTCTTCATTTGTGTTCCGGTGTCCCTGTCTGTAATTTCTCTTTGAGTGTCCTGGTCGTCATTGATGTTCCCTGTGTCCCGGTACCCTCAACACTTAGTTGGTGGGGGCACTCCGCATCCTCCGAACCCACCCCCACCCCCCCGCGTGCGCAAGTCGTTACGCGCCATTGTAGTTGTGTCCCTGTGTCCCACCTGTGAATATATATATATATATATATATATATATATATATATTAACTACGTATATCTTGCGAATATACAACATTCTTGGCTGTCCCATTGTCTGTGCATATAAATAGATTGTCAGGTTTACCGACTCTTGAACATGCAACATATAATTGTCCATGGGAAAAACAATCTATATGCAAATCTATACCTCATTATTCTAATGATTGCCCTTGAGCTTTGTTGACGGTGATTGTCAATCGAACATTCTCTGTGTCCCCGTTTCATTTATATATCCCCCTGTGCACCCTGGCGTCCCCGTTGTAGTTGTTTCCCTGTGTCCCGGGGGAGATCGCGCCGGTGATTATTTTCGACAAGGTGTATTTTGCACGTTTTTTTTGGGGGGGGGGTGTATTTGTCGGAGAGGAAAGACTGTGACAGATTCTTTGAAAGTGTGGTATATTCTTAGGAAAAGAGCTATTTTCTACAGGGATGATTTTCCATTTGGAAGGGAAGTTGTTTTTTCTTTTTTTGGGGGGGGGGTAGACTTTTAATCATAAATTTTACACGGGGGAAATTTGGCTGAATTCAAATACAAATTTGCTCATTCAACACATGATAAATAGTCCATGAAGAACTATCTATTAGAATTATCTACGAGAAACTTCTCGATGGAGGGGAGGGATCTTGGAAAAGTTTTCAACATAGAAGTAATTTTCGGAATGAATTAATAAACGATCAGAAATAAAGTAAAAATTAGTATCTTTTTTTAGTAAGAATATGAAGAATAAGCTAAAAAGAATTTTTCATCCGAAATAGTTAACTTTTGGGGGGGGGGATATTTGTAGCAATGACACACTTTTACGATGGCAAGTTCAATGGGGAAGAATTTTATGTGGGGGAACTTCCTTAGCGTAATTACCATGAATGAGGAGGTATTTATCGGAATACTATTCGAAAAAATCAGAAGTTAAATTTTAAGAAAAACTATTTTTTCAGCTGAAAGTGAGGAGAAGCGAGAAAGTGAAAGTGAGAAGTTTATATGTGGGCTGCCTCCTCCTCGATACCCCACTCTTTAAACTAAAATTAGACCTTCATTCAAAATTCTTAAAGAGAGACTTTTTTTAAAGTGTTTAAAACTTGAGCCTGAAGAGAGATGTATTGAAAAGGAGGCGGCATATATACGGAATAATATCTGTTCTCTTACAGTTTTAATATTATTTTTTACTTTTAATAGACAAAAATTGTAACTTTTTAAATTTAATTATCATAAAGATTGATAATTTACAACTTCTTGAAAATACATTTCTAAACTCCTTCCGAAATCCCAAGGCTATAATCAAATTCTCCAATTAATAGTTTATTCAAATTTCCAAATAAGAATTACAGTTTAACCCACCCTCTAGATTAAGCCTTTTGCAAGTAATTTTATGGAGTCATAACCTGTTTTGGTATTTTATTGATAAAAAGGACAGTAAGTGAAAAATATCCCCCATCCGAATTTTCATATATTAGATCTACCGTCCATTGATTTCCACTGCGAAGGACATATATTAAAACCCGGTATATGGGGTAATCTCCAGTACCTGCAACTGTTTATCAAGACCTGTTAAAGGTTTGACACATTAATATTAGACTTCAAAATACCACTTAAACATCAGAGATTCATCTCTCATACGCCATCTTCTATTCGAAGTACCTACTACCCGTATATTTGATCGATGCGCCTTTATATCCATGCCAAAAGCTAAAACAAAAGACCAAAGCTAAAACAAGCCTTGTGACGTATTTTCTGATTATCCCATCACCTTCCTATTAGCTTATGAAGCAAAACAGGTTTGGTGATGTCAGGTCTAAGACGTGCCCGGATTCGATATTTGTGTCTTTTTTAATCAAATTGGCATGGCCGCACGAAACCTGTTTTCTAACATGCCATGAACGGCTAGGCCTGTTTTCGAGAGGTCCCAATCCGTATTCAGATCTATACCTCATGATTCTAATGATTACCCTTGAGCTTTGTTGATGGTGATTGCTAATCGACCATACCATTCCCTGTGTCGCCATCGTCATTTATATATCCCCCTGTGCCCCCCGGCGTCCCCTTTGTAGTTTTGTCCCTGTGTCCCGGTCGTCATTTATATTCCCTGTGTCCCGGTCGTCATTTGTGACCTGGTGTCCCAGTCTGTGATTTCTCTTCGAGTGTCCCGGGCGTCATTTATATTCCTTGTGTCCCGGGGTCCCGGTCGTCATTTATATCCCCCTGTGCCCCCCGGCGTCCCCGTTGTAGTTGTGTCCCTGTGTCCCGGTCGTCATTTATATTCCCTGTGTCCCGGTCGTCATTTGTATCCCGGTGTCCCGGTCTGTATATACATTCGTTTTTTAGTTTTGTTTTTCTCCTTTATTTTTTCCTTTTTTATTTTTTTTATTTTTTAGTTTATTTAGATATTTAGATTTTTTAGTTTTTTATTAGTTTTTAGTTTTTTTCTTTCTTTTTAGTTTTTTTGTAGTTTTTACCTTTTTTTTAGTTTTTTTTGTTCTTTTTTACTTATGTCCTGGTCGTCATTTATACTCTCTGTATCCCGGTCGTCATTTGTGTCCCGGTGCTTTGTTGATTGCTAAACGAACATTCCTTTTGTCCCGGTCGCTTTCTCTTTGAGTGTCGTCATTTATATTCCCTATGTGCCGGTGTCCCGGTCGTCATTTGTGTCCCGATGTCCCGGTCTGTAATTTCGTCAGTTGAAAACATGACGTCAGTCGACACACAAACATGACGTCACCCGACAGACAGACCCACACACACACAGACAACTTATTTTTATATATATAGATTGTTCCGAGTTTTCATCCGTCACGATGTCTAAGATTGAAAAGGATAAAGTTCAACTGGATGCAAAGTCAATTTATGTTTTTAACGACGTAAAACTTGTGAATATACAACATTCTTCGCTGCCCCATTGTCTGTGCATATAAATAGATTGTCAGGTTTACCGACTCTTGAACATGCAACATATAATTGTCCATGGGAAAAACAATCCATATTCAGATCTATACCTCATGATTCTAATGATTGCCCCTGAGCTTTGTTGATGGTGATTGCTAATCGAACATTGCCTGTGTCCCCGTCGTCATTTATATATCCCCTCTGTGCCCCCGGAGTCACCGTTGTAGTTGTGTCCCTGCGTCCCGGTCGTCATTTATATTCCCTGTGTCCCGGTCGTCATCCCGATATACATTCGTTTTTGAATTGGTATAAGATGAAATAAAATTTTTAATTTTTTCCCTTGTTTTCTTTTTTATTTTTTTTATTGGTTTTTACCTTTTTTTAGGTTTTTTAGTTTTTTTTGAAGTTTTTATCTTTTTAGTTTTTTTATTTTTATTTATTTTTTTTAGTTTTCTTTTTCTCCTTTATTTTTCAGTTTTTTTTCCTTTTTTTAGTTATTTTTCTTTTTAAGTTTTTAGTTTTTACCTTTTTTAGTTTTTTTTGGTGTTTTTAGTTTTTTAGCTTTTTTTAGTTTTTTTTATTAGTTTTTAGTTTATTTTATGGTTTTTTCCTTTTTTTAGTTTTTTTTTTAGTTTTTTACCTTTTTTAGTTTTTTTTAGTTTTTAAGCTTTTTTGGATTTTTTTATTTTTTTCTTTTTAATTTTTTTTGTAGTTTTTACCTTCTTTAGATTTTTGCTTCTTTTATATTAATGCTAAAGCCAAAGTTCGAACCTGGAACCTCTTGAACCTAGAAACTGGAACATAACGCCTTATCAACTCGGCTACATCGGCTTGAATACGTTCGTTTTTGAATTGGTATATGATGAAATAATTCAGACGTCATATTATATGATGAAAAAATTTTTTAGTTTTTTTTCTTTTTTTCTTTTTAGTTTTTTTTTATTGGTTTTTACCTTTTTTCTTAGCTTTTTTATTTTTTTCGTTTTTTCTTTTTAGTTTTTTTGTAGTTTTTATCTTTTTAATTTTTTTTTATTTTTATTCATATTTTTTTAGTTTTCTTTTTCTCTTTTATTTTTCAGTTTTTTCCTTTTTTTAGTTTTTTTCTTTTTTAGTTTTTAGTTTTTTTTTAGTTTTATTACCTTTTTTTTTGTTTTTTTTAGTTTTTTTAGTTTTTTAGCTTTTTTAGATTTTTTTTTAGTTTTTATTTTTTTTTTGTAGTTTTTGCCTTTTTTTTTAGTTTTTTCAGTCGGGACACCGGGACACAAATGACGACCGGGACACCGGGACACAGGGAATATAAATGACGACCGGGACACTCAAAGAGATATTACAAACTGGGACACCGGGACACAAATGACGACCGGGACACAGGGACACATCATTAGAATAATGAGGTATAGATCTGAATACGGATTGCTTTTCCCATGGACAATTATATGTTGCATGTTCAAGAGTCAGTAAACCTGACAATCTATTTATATGCACAGACAATGGGACAGCGAAGAATGTTGTATGTTCGCACGTTTTACGTAGTTAAAAACACACATATATATATATATATATATATATATATATATATATATATATATATATATATATATATATATATATATATATATATATATATATATATATATATATATATACTAGCTGTTGGGGTGGCGCTTCGCGCCACCCCAACACCTAGTTGGTGGGGGCGCTTCGCGCCCCCCCAAGCCCCCCCGCGCGCGTAATTCGTTACGCGCCATATTAGTTACGCGCCATTGTAGTTGTGTCCCTATGTCCCACCTGTGAATATAGATATATATATATATATATATGTTTTTAACTACGTAAAACTTGCGAATATACAACATTCTTTGCTGTCCCATTGTCTGTGCATATAAATAGATTGTTTACCGACTCTTGAAAATGCAACATATAATGGTCCATGGGAAAACAATCCGTATTCAGATCTATACCTCATGATTCTAATGATTGCCCTTGAGCTTTGTTGATGTTGATTGCTGATCTACCATTCCCTGTGTCGCAATCGTCATTTATATATCCCCTTGTGCCCCCCGGCATCCCCTTTGTAGTTTTTTCCCTGTGTCCAGGTCGTCATTTGTGTCCCGGTGTCCCAGTCTGTGATTTCTCTTTGAGTGTCCCGGGCGTCATTTATATTCCATGTGTCCCGGTGTCTCGGTCGTCATTTATATCCCCCTGTGCCCCCCGGCGTCCCCGTTGTAGTTGTGTCCCTGTGTCCCGGTCGTCATTTATATTCCCTGTGTCCCGGTCGTCATTTGTATCCCGGTGTCCCGGTCTGTATATACATTCGTTTTTTAGTTTTGTTTTTCTCCTTTATTTTTTTCCTTTTTTCTTTTTTTTTCTTTTTTAGTTTATTTAGATTTTTAGATTTTTTAGTTTTTTTATTAGTTTTTATTTTTTTTTTTCTTTTTAGTTTTTTTGTAGTTTTTACCTTTTTTTTAGTTTTTTTAGTTTTTTTTACCTATATCCTGGTCGTCATTTATACTCCCTGTGTCCCGGTCGTCATTTGTGTCCCGGTGCTTTGTTGATTGCTAATCGAACATTCCTTTTGTCCCGGTCGCTTTCTCTTTGAGTGTCGTCATTCATATTCCCTATGTGCCGGTGTCCCGGTCGTCATTTGTGTCCCGATGTCCCGGTCTGTAATTTCGTCAGTTGAAAACTTATGATGAAATAAATTTTTAATTTTTTCCCTTTTTTTGTTTTTAGTTTTTTTTTATTGGTTTTTACCTTTTTTTAGGTTTTTTAGTATTTTTCTTTTTTCTTTTTAGTTATTTTTGAAGTTTTTATCTTTTTAGTTTTTTTATTTTTATTTATATTTTTTTAGTTTTCTTTTTCTCCTTTATTTTTCAGTTTTTTCCTTTTTTTAGTTTTTTTTCTTTTTTAGTTCTTTTAGTTTTTACCTTTTTTAGTTTTTTTTAGTTTTTTTAGTTTTTTAGCTTTTTTTATTTATTTTTTTATTAGTTTTTAGTTTATTTTATGGTTTTTTTTCTTTTTTTAGTTTTTTTTTTAGTTTTTTATCTTTTTTTAGTTTTTTTTTAGTTTTTAAGCTTTTTTAGATTTTTTTATTTTGTTTTCTTTTTTTTTGTAGTTTTTACCTTCTTTAGAATTTTGCTTCTTTTATTTTTTTAGCTTTTTTAGTTTTTTTTCGTTTTTTCTTTTTAGTTTTTTTGCAGTTTTTATCTTTTTTATTTTTATGTATTTTTATTCATATTTTTTTAGTTTTCTTTTTCTCTTTTATTTTTCAGTCTTTTCCTTTTTTTAGTTTTTTTCTTTTTTAGTTTTTAGTTTTTTTTTAGTTTTTTACCTTTTTTTAGTTTTTTTTAGTTTTTTTAGTTTTTTAGATTTTTTAGTTTTTTTATTAGTTTTTAGTTTTTTTGTAGTTTTTGCCTTTTTTTAGTTTTTTCAGTTTTTTTTAGTTTTTAGTTTTTTACCTTTTTTTATTTTTTTTTATTTTTTTAGCTTTTTTAGTTTTTTTTTTCTTTTTAGTTTTTTTTGTAGTTTTTACCTTTTTTAGTTTTTTTTCTTATTTTGTATTAGTGTGAAATAATTCAGACGTCATATGCGGACAAACATGACGTCACCTGATCCACAGATCCACACACAGACAACTTATTTTTATATATATAGATATATATATATATATATATATATATATATATATATATATATATATATATATATATATATGTATATATATATATATATATCTATTCACAGGTGGGACACAAGGACACAACTACAATGGCGCGTAACTAATATGGCGCGTAACGACTTAAGCACGCGGGGGGGCTTGGGGGGCACGAAGCGCCCAATCAACTAGGTGTTGGGGTGGCGCGAAGCGCCACCCCATTAGCTAATATATATATATATATATATATATATATATATATATATATATATATATATATATATATATATATATATATATATATATATATATATATATATATATATATATATATATATATATATATATTTATCTATATCCACAGGTGGGACACAGGGACATAACTACAATGGCGCGTAACTAATATGGCACGTAACGACTTACGTGCGCGGGGGGGGGGGGGCTTGGGGGGCGCGAAGCACTCCCACCAACTAGCTGTTGGGGTGGCGCGAAGAGCCACCCCAACAGCTAGTTATATATATGAATAAGTTGTATGTGTGTTATGTCTGTTACACTATGTCTGTTACGCCAGATTATATCTTCAATATATATAAAAATAAGTTGTATTTATTTTTGTGTTGAGGGTTTGCATATGACATCTGAAAAATAAAGAAGAAAAAGAAAACAAATTAAAATGTAAAAACTGGGAATTTTATAAATATTTCGAAATATTTTGACAATAGATTAAAGTAATTCGAAAACCTTAAAACAGATACTTAAAATTGTGGTTTATTATAAATTGTTGAGCTTTAGCAAGCTTGGCATGTGAAGATTTTTCCAACTGTCAATGTTAGAATGAACATGTTTGACAAATTGAAAAACATTGAAAAAGATAGAATGTTACCAAATCCTACAATGGCAGAAGAAACAGCCGAGGAAGCTGCTCATCAACCGATACATGAACGTAGTCCAGCTGTTGTTCACTTAGCGGTACATTTACAGAATGGTCAACGTGTTTATTTCTCGGACACCAACGTGCAACAAAGAGCCCTGAATCCACCGGATACAAAGTTAACTGCTTTCTTTTCGCTATGCAAAAATGATTCTTTTGCAAAAAACTGCTGTATACTGAAGTGCCTTCGTATTACACGTGGAATACTAAAAATAAAGTATTTGAACGTCGAAAACAGGGTAAGTCAGTCGACGGCCAACCTACCGTCTTCAAAGATACCACGATAGGAAGACTCTACACCGTTCACCCCAATCAACATGAATGCTTCTTTCTACGCCTGCTTTTGGTGAATGTACCCGGTCCGACGTCCTTTGAGTATTTGAGAACTGTAAACGGTACTATACATGACACTTACCGTAGTGCATGCAAAGCTCTGAATTTATTGGAGAATGACCAACACCGGGATAACTGCATCAATAACGCGTGCGAAACGTCAACTCCAATTCAAATTCATGCATTGTTTGGCATCATACTAACAACTTGCTCTCCATCAGCTCCTACAGAGTTATGGGAAAAATATAAATCAAAAATGTCCGAAGATATACTCCATCGAAAACGGTTAGAGATGTCAGATAGGACTTTTGATTTTACATCAGAAATTTATAACTACACTTTAGTTATTATAGAAGATATTTATATATATATAGATTTGTGCGTATGTATGGCAAACAAACCTCTTCAGGATTTGGGAATGCTTTCACCTAATCGTACCGCTGCTGTTTCGACATGTGTAGAATTGGATCGTGAACAAAGTTACAGTACGAGTTATCTATTTTCGTATGTACAAAATAACATTTCCAAGTCAACGTCGGAACAAAAAGACATTTATGATACGATAATGCATTGTGTCGATAACAACGTTGGAGAAATTTTCTTTTTGGATGCGCTAGGAGGTACTGGTAAAACGTTTGTGATAAAACTGATGCTGGCATCAATTCGATCAAAAAATGATATAGCGTTGGCAATTGCGTCGTCCGGAATAGCCACAACGTTGCTGGCTGGTGGAAGAACTGCTCATTCCGCTTTGAAATTGCCTATGAATTTGCATTCTACAGAAACTCCCACGTGCAATATTTCCAAATCATCTGGGATTGGTAAAGTATTGCAGCAATGCAAACTTATTATTTGGGACGAGTGCACAATGGCACACAAAAAAATCGCTCGAGGCTCATAATCAATGTTTGAAAGATTTGCAAGGGAATTCGAAACCCTTTGGCAGCACATTAATATTGCTTGCGGGAGATTTCAGGCAAACATTACCTATAATACCTAGATCAACCCCTGCAGAAGAAATGAATGCTTGCCTGAAAAATTCTAATTTATGGGCACACATAAAAACATTAAAATTAACTACAAATATGCGTGTCCGATTGCAAATCGATGACTCTGGTCAAACATTTTCAGATCAATTACTGGCAATTGGAAACGGAAAGCTCTCAGTAGACTCAATTTCAGGACGCATACAACTACCTACTGAATTCTGTAATTTAGTGACGACCAAAAATGAACTGATTGAAAAAGTATTTCCGAATATTCTAAACAATTATAAAAATAATAAATGGCTAAGTGAAAGAGCAATTCTTGCACCCAAAATTATAGACGTCCACGAAATCAACAATATTGTTTTGACCAAGATTCGAGACCAGCCAGTCCTTTACAAGTCAGTCGACACAGTTTTGGAACCAAATGAGGTGGTTAATTATCCATCTGAATTTTTAAATTCCGTGGATCTTTCAGGGTTTCCACCACACGTGCTACAACTAAAAATAGGCGTACCAATAATACTGTTAAGAAATATCAACCCACCAAAGCTTTGTAATGGCACGCGACTTGCCGTAAAAAAAAACAATGGAAAACGTAATAGAGGCAACAATCTTGACAGGGCCTTTTGAGGGTGAGGCTGTTCTTATTCCTCGCATTCCCATGATTCCAACGGATCTGCCTTTTCAATTTAAAAGATTGCAATTCCCAATTCGATTAGCATTTGCAATCACTATCAACAAAGCTCAAGGTCAATCATTTGAAAAATGTGGTATTGATCTTAATACTGATTGTTTTTCCCAAGGACAATTGTACGTTGCATGTTCGAGGGTCGGTAAACCTGACAATCTATTTATATGCAGCGACAATTGGACAGCGAAGAATGTTGTATATTCGCAAGTTTTACGCAGTTAATGTGTATTGTATCTATCTATCTATCTATCTATATAAAAACGAGTTGTGTGTATGCATGTTTGTTTGTTTGCAAAAAGAGCGTTTGCATATGACGTCGTTATTAGTACATAAGGCTTTGTATATGCACAGACAATGGGAAAGCCAAGAATGTTGTATATTCGCAAGTTTTACGTAGTTCAAAACACATATATAAATCTATCTATATTCATAGGTGGTACACAGGGACACAACTACAATGGCGTGTAACTAATATGGCGCGTAACGACTTACGCGCGGGGAAGGGGGTTGGGGAGGCGCGAAACGCCCCCATCAACTAGGTGTTGGGGTGGTGCCAAGTGCCACCCCAACAGCAAGTAGAAGATATAAATATAGATAGATATAATCTGGCGTAACAGACATAGTGTAACAGACATAACACACAAACAACTTATTTTATATATATAGAAGATAGATAGATAGATAGATAGATAGATAGAAGATATACAGGCTAACAAATATAATGTAAATTGTAGTTATTAGCTCCGACTACAAACTCTAGTCCATATCAAATAATTTAATTTTAAGAAGTAGGAATTGCGGCAGAAACCTATTTGGTAGTGTAATTTACATAAAGGATCAAAATAATTTATTAAACAAGGACAATGAAATTTTCGTCGCATATAGCTAAAACATAATAAAGAACAAACCACGGCATATAGTAACTAAACTTTCATAGTTAAGAACAAACTGCTACAACCGGTTGTAGCGTAAAAATAGGAACCCTTCGTTCCATAAAAAAATATAAATAGAGATATCAAAGTCAATTATGCAACAGCAAAACCATTAAAGCTCTAAAAAGAACTGAAAAGCGAGAAAAATCTGTCATTCCTAGCTGATTAAGCAAAGAAAACCACCATCCAAGTCAGTCTTAATCCTCTATCTAAGTCAGGTTAAACATAAGATGATCTTATGTTTCAATAAAATTAATGTAACTAATATCACATTTAGTGGCGTGTTCACCTAGGGTGAGGCAAGTTAAAAGCATTTTCTGTGAACAATAGATGGTCCAGACTCATCGTATTCCTGTTTAGAAATCCACATCTCTTGGAAAGTTGAGAGGGAAGCTAAGATAGATCCACCAATCCATACGGAGTATTTACGCTCAGATGGGGCAATAACTTTAATCTTCATGGCAGATGGTGCAAGAGCAGTAATTTCTTTTTGCATTCTGTCAGCAATGCTAGGGTACATGGTAGAACCACCAGACAAAACGATGCTGGCATAGAGATCCTTTCTGATGTCGACATCACATTTCATAATACTCTTGTACGTAGTTTCGTGAATCCCGTAAGATTCCATACCGAGAAAAGATGGCTGGAATAAGACTTCTGGGCATCTGAATCTCTCATTACCTATAGTGATGATCTGACCATCAGGCAGCACATAGCTCTGTTCAAGAGATGCTGAGCTGGCAGCAGTTGCCATCTCCTCTTCGAAATCCAAAGCAACATAACAGAGTTTTTCTTTGATATCTCGAACGATTTCTCGTTCGGCAGTGGTGGTAAAGGAATATCCTCGCTCAGTTAAAATTTTCATCAAGTAATCGGTCAAATCTCGACCAGCTAGATCCAATCTTCTAATCGCATGTTGAATGGCATAACCTTCGTAGATGGGTACAGTATGTGAAACACCATCGCCAGAGTCAAGAACAATACCAGTGGTTCTTCCAGATGCATAGAGGGAAAGGACTGCTTGAATGGCAACATACATAGCAGGGGTGTTAAAAGTTTCAAACATTATTTGAGTCATTTTTTCTCTGTTGGCTTTTGGGTTAAGAGGAGCTTCGGTGAGTAAAACTGGGTGCTCTTCTGGGGCCACGCGAAGTTCGTTGTAAAATGTATGATGCCAAATCTTTTCCATATCGTCCCAGTCTGTGACAATCCCATGCTCTACAGGATACTTAAGTCTCAAAATTCCCCTTTTTGCTTGAGCGTCATCACCTACATAAGTATCCTGGCTGCCTGAATTAATCATCACTCCCGTATGTTTTGGACGCCCAACCACAGCAGGAAACAAAGTTTTTGGTTGATCATCTCCTGAAAATCCTGCTTTACAAATACCAGATCCATTATCAATAACAATTGCAGCAACTTCTTCTGTCATTTTATATTATTTGTAATCCTAATAATATCCGAATGTCGAGTAGCCTGAACCTAAGAAAGAACAAAACTAATTTTAAAATTTTATGGTATTTTTATGGTGTGAATTAAAAATTTTTAATTATTGCTCGCTGACCATACATACTTTCCCTGTTTCTAGTTAAATAAAATTATTTTATATAAAATTTTCAGGAAATATTTTAGTTTCAGATGACAAATCAGATTTTTGCTAAAGCAACCCAAAAATTACTGCATTTTGTATAACTATGTCTACTTTCTTTTTATAATAGAAAAAATTCCATTTTGATTTTTATCAATAAAAACGAACAGAAAATTAATTTAAAAAGCTTTTTCTACATGATAAGTTCTATAAAAAAAAGTTAAAGAGCCCCATTAAGCCAAGAATTAGCAAAAAGAAAGTCAAATAATCTTCAAAGACTAAAACTACAACAAATTACTATCAATACATAAATGAAACTCAAAAAAAGAAATTATAATAGAAGTATAGTGAACGTGGCTTCTGCCCCACCTAAATCTACCATTCAATTTACATCATGTTTAGTCCATTTAAATCACTTTAACATCAATTATTGCACATTTTGAATATTTTTATCCATAAATTCAAAATGAAAACTAGTCCTTGGACATCAAACGTCGTTACGCGCCATATTAGTTACACGCCATTGTAGTTGTGTCCCTGTGTACCACCTATGAATATAGATAGATTTATATATGTGTTTTGAACTACGTAAAACTTGCGAATATACAACATTCTTGGCTTTCCCATTGTCTGTGCATATACAAAGCCTTATGTGCTAATAATGACGTCATATGCAAACGCTCTTTTTACAAACAAACAAACATGCATACACACAACTCGTTTTTATATAGATAGATAGATAGATAGATACAATACAAATTAACTCCGTAAAACTTGCGAATATACAACATTCTTCGCTGTCCATTTGTCGCTTCATATAAATAGATTGTCAGGTTTACCGACCCTCGAACATGCACCGTACAATTGTCCATGGGAAAAACAATCAGTATTAAGATCTATACCACATTTTTCTAATGAATGACCTTAAGCTTTGTTGATGGTGATGGCAAATGCTAATCGAATTGGGAATTGCAATCTTTTAAATTGAAAAGGCAGATCCGTTGGAATCATGGGAATGCGAGGAATAAGAATAGCCTCACCCTCAAAAGGCCCTGTCAAGATTGTGGCCTCTATTACGTTTTCCATTGTTTTTTTTTACGGCAAGTCGCGTGCCATTGCAAAGCTTTGGTGGGTTGATATTACCTTAATCTTTTGTCAAAATATATTGAAATATTTGTGCAATTCCCAGTTTTTTTAGTTTTTTCTTTTTTTAGTTGTTTAGCTTTTTTTTAGATTTTTTTCTTTTTAGTTTTTTACATTTTTATTTTTTTTACATTTTTTCTTTTAAGTTTTTTCTTTTTTTAATTTTTTTTTTATTTTTTAGTTTTTTTTTAGTTTTTTCTTTTTAGTTTTTTTTTTAGTTTGTTACCATTTTCTTTTTCAGTTTTCTTTTTCTTCTTTATTTTTCGGACGTCATATGCAAACCCTCAATACAAAAATACATACAACTTATTTTTATATATAGACTAGCTGTTGGGGTGGCGGTCCGGTTTACTGACTCTTGAACATGCAACATATAATTGTCCATGGGAAAAACAATCCGTATTCAGATCTATACCTCATTATTCTAATGATGTGTCCCTGTGTCCCGGTCGTCATTTATATGCCCTGTGTCCCGGTCGTCATTTGTGTCCCGGTGTCCCAGTTTGTAATTTCTCTTTGAGTGTCCCGGTCGTCATTTATATTCCCTGTGTCCCGGTCTGTAATTTCTATTCGAACAATCCCTGTGTCCCGGTCGTCATTTATATATCCCGCCTGTGTCCCCGGCGTCCCCGTTGTAGATGTGTCCCTGTGTCCCGGTCGTCATTTATATTCCCTGTGTCCCGGTCGTGATTTGTGTCCGGGTGTCCCAGTCTGTAATTTTTCTTTGAGGTTTCCGGTCGTCACTTATATTCCCTCTGTCTTGGTCGTCATTTGTGTCCCGGTCTGTAATTTCTCTTTGAGTGTTTTTTCTTTTTAGTTTTTTTTTTAGTTTTTTACCTTTTTTCTTTTTTCAGTTTTCTTTTTCTTCTTTATTTTTCAGCGTCACTATGAAATACATATCGACGAACCTTTGTTTTTTTAACTTAAATCTGGTAGGCATTGATGACCTTATCCAAGTCAAAATCCCAAACCCAATCATCATCGCTATCATTTTCAGTTTTGATATGTTTTGACTCTCGCTTTCCAGGTGGATTTTCATCTAACTGCGCGGTTTTGCGTTCTTTAGCCGCAAGCCTGTTTTCTTGCTGTTCTTGTGATTCCCCGGCACGCTTTCTTTTCTTACTTTCTCTATCAGCTGCAAGTTTTTTGGCATAAACTCTTTGAGCAGCTTCCTCGGCTGTTGCCATTGTAGGTTCTTCAGTCATTTTACAATTAAACATTTTTCCGTGAACAAATGTCTTAAATACCGTTAATGACGTCACCGTTATAGCAAAAATGACGACAACTAACTTCATGACGTCAGTCGACACAAAAACATGACGTCACCTGACAGACAGACACACAGACAGACAACTTATTTTTATATATGTAGATAAGATATAATCTGGCGTAACGGACTTAATGTAACAGACATAAAAGACAGACAACTTATTTTTATATATATAGATTTTTATATTTATAGATACAGTTTCTTCTTTAGTTTTTTTTTTCTTTTTAGTTTTTTCTTTTTTTTAGTTTCTTCTTTTTATTGATTTGTTTTCTTCAATTTGTCAATGTTCATTCTAACATTGACACTTGGAAAAATCTGTACGTGCCAAGCATGCTAAAGCTCCAACAATTTATATTAAACCTCAAAATTTGGGGTATCTGTTTTAAGGTTTTCGAATTACTTTAATCTATTGTCAAAATATATTTAAATATTTGTGCAATTCCCAGTTTTTTTTAGTTTTTTCTTTTTTTTAGTTTTTTAGCTTTTTTTAGTTTTTTTTTTAGTTTTTTATCTTTTTTATTTTTTTACGTTTTTTCTTTTTAGGTTTTTTCTTTTTTTAATTTTTTTAATTTTTATTTTTTTTTTAGTTTTTCTTTTTAGTTTTATTTTTAGTTTTTTACCATTTTTCTTTTTTCAAATTACTTTTATCTATTGTCAAAATATTTCGAAATATTTATGCAATTTCCAGTTTTTACATTCTAGTTTGTTTTCTTTGATCTGGCGTAACGGACAGACAACTTATTTTTATGTATATAGACTAGCTGTTGGGGTGTCGCGCCACCCCAACACCTAGTATATATATCTATCTTCTATATATATAAAAATAAGTTGTCTGTCCGTTATGCCAGATTATATCTTATCTATATATAAAAATGAAACTAAACTGAAAAGCAAACTAGAACTAAAAATGTAGAAACTGGAAATTGCATAAATATTTCTATATATTTTGACAATAGATTAAAGTAATTCGAAAACCTTTTAACAGATATTTATAATTTGAGGTTTATTATAAATTGTTGAATGTTAGCATGCTTGGCATGTAAAATTTTTTCTAACAGTCAATGTTAGAATGAACACTGACAAATTGAAAAACATTGAAAAAGATAGAATGTTACCAAAAAGCAAAACCAGGCTTGCGGTTCAAAGAGAAAGGACCAGATTAAGAATGTGCAATTTACGTCAACGAAGGCGTGTCGAGGAACTACCAGAGCAACGCGAAACCAGACTTGCTTCTGAAAGAGAAAGTAAAAAAAGAAGGCGTGCCGAGGAATCTAAAGAACAGCAAGAAAACAGGCTTGCGGCTGATAGAGAAAGTAAGAAAAGAAAGCGTGCCGAGGAATCACAAGAGCAACCTGAAAATTATTGCCTGGCATTCAGGTACAGCCCAGTCGATGATTATGGTAGATGTGCTCAAATCGGGACTATGTCTAAAATTTGTCCCTATTGCAAGACCTTGAAATTAAATGGTGAAACAATGGGAATGTGTTGCGCCTCAGGAAAAGTTAAACGTCCTCTATTGGCTGCACCACTAGAGCCATTGAAAACTTTGCTTACTGGAACTACGTCAGAATCTAAGCGTTTTTTATCACAGATCAGAAAATATAACTCATGCTTCCAAATGACGTCGTTTGGTGCCCAAATCGAAAATCCAGATCAATGTATGCCTACTTTCAAAGTAAAAGGGCAAATTTATCATAAAGCAGGGTCCCTTCTACCATTCTCAGGCGAGAATCATAAATTTTTACAATTGTACTTCATCAGTGATAGATATTCTGAATTGAATGCACGTTGTGAAATTTCTTCCAACGTTGAAAGGACAATCGTTTCTCAATTGCAACATCTTTTCCACGAAAATAATATTTTAGTCCGTCTGTTCAAAACAGCCATCGATTTGATGCCTACTGATACGCATAAAATTGTTATTTCCGCTGACTAAACGCCTCCTGGCCAACATGTGCGTATATACAATGCTCCAACTATCGACGAAGTGGCAATCGTTATGGTCGGTGATCAGTTTTTACCTCGAGATATTATTCTTCATAAGCGAAACGCTCAGTTGGTAAGAATTGTTGAAAGTCATCGATGCTACGATGCCCTACAATATCCTATCATTTTTTGGGATGGAGCCGACGGCTATCACTTTAATATTAAATTGATGAATCCAACCACTAACAAAGAAATGAATAAGAAATGCAGTGCAATGCATTATTATTCCTATAGACTAATAATTCGGCAGGATGAAGAGAATTATATTTTAAAATGCCGTCCATTGTTTCACCAATATGTCGTTGATATGTAAGAAAAAATTGAATCAGAACGTTTGCTATATATCCGCCTGAATCAGACCAAGCTCCACTCTGAACAATACATTCATTTGCGAGATGCAATTGTAAATGAAGGTAATACCACAAACGTTGGAAAATTAACGATTTTACCTTCGTCATATGCTGGCCGTCATATGCATGAATATGCTCAAGATGCTATTGCATATGTTCGTCTCTATGGTCGTCCAGATTTATTTATTACATTTACATGTAATCAATCTTGGGACGAGATACAGCAGCTTTTACTTCAAGGACAATCGGCGGTTCATAGATATGACATTACGGCCCGTGTCTTCCGGCTTACCGTAGTGCATGCCAAGCTCTGAATTTATTGGAGAATGACCAACACTGGGATAACTGCATCAATGACGCGTGCGAAACGTCAACTCCAATTCAAATTCGTGCATTGTTTGGCATCATACTAACAAATTGCTCAACATCAGCTCCTACAGAGTCTTGGGAAAAATATAAATCAAAAATGTCCGAAGATGTACTCCATCGAAAACGGTTAGAGACGTCAGATAAGACTTTTGATTTTACATCAGAAATTTATAACTACACTTTAGTTATTATAGAAGATTTGTGCGTATGTATGGCAAACAAACCTCTTCAGGATTTGGGAATGCTTTCACCTAATCGTACCACTGCTGTTTTGACATGTGTAGAATTGGATCGTGAACAAAGTTACAGTACGAATGATCTATTTTCGCATGTACAAAATAACATTGCCAAGTTAACGTCGGAACAAAAAGACTTTTATGATACGCTTATGCATTGTCTCGATAACAACGTTGGATAAATTTTCTTTTTGGATGCGCCAGGAGGTACTGGTAAAACGTTTGTGATAAAACTGATTCTGGCATCAATTCGATCAAAAAATGATATAGCGTTGGCAATTGCGTCGTCCGGAATAGCCGCAACGTTGCTGGCTGGTGGAAGAACTGCTCATTCCGCTTTGAAATTGCCTCTGAATTTGCATTCTACAGAAACTCCCACGTGCAATAATTCCAAATCATCTGGGATGGGTAAAGTATTGCAGCAATGCAAACTTATTATTTGGGACGAGTGCACAATGGCACACAAAAAAATCGCTCGAGGCTCTGGATAAATGTTTGAAAGATTGCAAGGGAATTCGAAACCCTTTGGCAGCACATTAATATTGCTTGCGGGAGATTTCAGGCAAACATTACCTATAATACCTAGATCAACCCCTGCAGACGAAATGAATGCTTGCCTGAAAAATTCTAATTTATGGGCACACGTAAAAACATTAAAATTAACTACAAATATGCGTGTCCGATTGCAAATCGATGACTCTGGTCAAACATTTTCAGATCAATTACTGGCAATTGGAAACGGAAAGCTCACAGTAGACTCAATTTCAGGACGTATACAACTACCTACTGAATTCTGTAATTTAGTGACGTCCAAAAATGAACTGATTGAAAAAGTATTTCCGAATATTCTAAATAATTATAAAAATAATAAATGGCTAAGTGAAAGAGCGATTCTTGCACCCAAAATTATAGACGTCCACGAAATCAACAATATTGTTTTGACCAAGATTCGAGACCAGCCAGTCCTTTACAAGTCAGTCGACACAGTTTTAGAACCAAATGAGGTGGTTAATTATCCATCTGAATTTTTAAATTTCGTGGATCTTTCAGGGTTTCCACCACACGTGCTACAACTAAAAATAGGCGTACCAATAATACTGTTAAGAAATATCAACCCACCAAAGCTTTGCAATGGCACGCGACTTGCCGTAAAAAAAAAAAAAAACAATGGAAAACGTAATAGAGGCAACAATCTTGACAGGGCCTTTTGAGGGTGAGGCTGTTCTTATTCCTCGCATTCCCATGATTCCAACGGATCTGCCTTTTCAATTTAAAAGATTGCAATTCCCAATTCGATTAGCATTTGCAATCACTATCAACAAAGCTCAAGGTCAATCATTTGAAAAATGTGGTATTGATCTTAATACTGATCGTTTTTCCCATGGACAATTGTACGTTGCATTTTCGAGGGTCGGTAAACCTGACAATCTATTTATATGCAGCAACAATTGGACAGCGAAGAATGTTGTATATTCGCAAGTTTTACGCAGTAAATGTGTATTGTATCTATCTATCTATCTATCTATATAAAAACGAGTTGTGTGTATGCATGTTTGTTTGTTTGTAAAAAGAGCGTTTGCATATGACGTCGTTATTAGTACATAAGGCTTTGTATATGCACAGACAATGGGAAAGCCAAGAATGTTGTATATTCGCAAGTTTTACGTAGTTCAAAACACATATATAAATCTATCTATATTCATAGGTGGTACACAGGGACACAACTACAATGGCGTGTAACTAATATGGCGCGTAAAGACTTACGCGCGGGGGGGGGGGCTTGGGGAGGCGCGAAGCGCCCCCATCAACTAGGTGTTGGGGTGGTGCAAAGTGCCACCCCAACAGCAAGTAGAAGATATAAATATAGATAGATATAATCTGGCGTAACAGACATAGTGTAACAGACATAACACACAAACAACTTATTTTATATATATAGAAGATAGATAGATAGATAGATAGATAGATAGAAGATATACAGGCTAACAAATATAATGTAAATTGTAGTTATTAGCTCCGACTACAAACTCTAGTCCATATCAAATAATTTAATTTTAAGAAGTAGGAATTGCGGCAGAAACCTATTTGGTAGTGTAATTTACATAAAGGATCGAAATAATTTATTAAACAAGGACAATGAAAGTTTCGTCGCATATAGCTAAAACATAATAAAGAACAAACCACGGCATATAGTAACTAAATTTTCATAGTTAAGAACAAACTGCTACAACCGGTTGTAGCGTAAAAATAGGAACCCTTCGTTCCATAAAAAAATATAAATAGAGATATCAAAGTCAATTATGCAACAGCAAAACCATTAAAGCTCTAAAAAGAACTGAAAAGCGAGAAAAATCTGTCATTCCTAGCTGATTAAGCAAAGAAAACCACCATCCAAGTCAGTCTTAATCCTCTATCTAATAAGATGATCTTATGTTTCAATAAAATTAATGTAACTAATATCACATTTAGTGGCGTGTTCACCTAGGGTGAGGCAAGTTAAAAGCATTTTCTGTGAACAATAGATGGTCCAGACTCATCGTATTCCTGTTTAGAAATCCACATCTCTTGGAAAGTTGAGAGGGAAGCTAAGATAGATCCACCAATCCATACGGAGTATTTACGCTCAGATGGGGCAATAACTTTAATCTTCATGGCGGATGGTGCAAGAGCAGTAATTTCTTTTTGCATTCTGTCAGCAATGCTAGGGTACATGGTAGAACCACCAGACAAAACGATGCTGGCATAGAGATCCTTTCTGATGTCGACATCACATTTCATAATACTCTTGTACGTAGTTTCGTGAATCCCGTAAGATTCCATACCGAGAAAAGATGGCTGGAATAAGACTTCTGGGCATCTGAATCTCTCATTACCTATAGTGATGATCTGACCATCAGGCAGCACATAGCTCTGTTCAAGAGATGCTGAGCTGGCAGCAGTTGCCATCTCCTCTTCGAAATCCAAAGCAACATAACAGAGTTTTTCTTTGATATCTCGAACGATTTCTCGTTCGGCAGTGGTGGTAAAGGAATATCCTCGCTCAGTTAAAATTTTCATCAAGTAATCGGTCAAATCTCGACCAGCTAGATCCAATCTTCTAATCGCATGTTGAATGGCATAACCTTCGTAGATGGGTACAGTATGTGAAACACCATCGCCAGAGTCAAGAACAATACCAGTGGTTCTTCCAGATGCATAGAGGGAAAGGACTGCTTGAATGGCAACATACATAGCAGGGGTGTTAAAAGTTTCAAACATTATTTGAGTCATTTTTTCTCTGTTGGCTTTTGGGTTAAGAGGAGCTTCGGTGAGTAAAACTGGGTGCTCTTCTGGGGCCACGCGAAGTTCGTTGTAAAATGTATGATGCCAAATCTTTTCCATATCGTCCCAGTCTGTGACAATCCCATGCTCTACAGGATACTTAAGTCTCAAAATTCCCCTTTTTGCTTGAGCGTCATCACCTACATAAGTATCCTGGCTGCCTGAATTAATCATCACTCCCGTATGTTTTGGACGCCCAACCACAGCAGGAAACAAAGTTTTTGGTTGATCATCTCCTGAAAATCCTGCTTTACAAATACCAGATCCATTATCAATAACAATTGCAGCAACTTCTTCTGTCATTTTATATTATTTGTAATCCTAATAATATCCGAATGTCGAGTAGCCTGAACCTAAGAAAGAACAAAACTAATTTTAAAATTTTATGGTATTTTTATGGTGTGAATTAAAAATTTTTAATTATTGCTCGCTGACCATACATACTTTCCCTGTTTCTAGTTAAATAAAATTATTTTATATAAAATTTTCAGGAAATATTTTAGTTTCAGATGACAAATCAGATTTTTGCTAAAGCAACCCAAAAATTACTGCATTTTGTATAACTATGTCTACTTTCTTTTTATAATAGAAAAAATTCCATTTTGATTTTTATCAATAAAAACGAACAG
The DNA here is from genome assembly GCF_032884065.1 of Artemia franciscana. NCBI lineage: Eukaryota > Metazoa > Arthropoda > Branchiopoda > Anostraca > Artemiidae > Artemia > Artemia franciscana. Next base: position 23,851,372 of record NC_088877.1, read on the forward strand.
AAAATTAATTTAAAAAGCTTTTTCTACATGATAAGTTCTATAAAAAAAAGTTAAAGAGCCCCATTAAGCCAAGAATTAGCAAAAAGAAAGTCAAATAATCTTCAAAGACTAAAACTACAACAAATTACTATCAATACATAAATGAAACTCAAAAAAAGAAATTATAATAGAAGTATAGTGAACGTGGCTTCTGCCCCACCTAAATCTACCATTCAATTTACATCATGTTTAGTCCATTTAAATCACTTTAACATCAATTATTGCACATTTTGAATATTTTTATCCATAAATTCAAAATGAAAACTAGTCCTTGGACATCAAACGTCGTTACGCGCCATATTAGTTACACGCCATTGTAGTTGTGTCCCTGTGTACCACCTATGAATATAGATAGATTTATATATGTGTTTTGAACTACGTAAAACTTGCGAATATACAACATTCTTGGCTTTCCCATTGTCTGTGCATATACAAAGCCTTATGTGCTAATAATGACGTCATATGCAAACGCTCTTTTTACAAACAAACAAACATGCATACACACAACTCGTTTTTATATAGATAGATAGATAGATAGATACAATACAAATTAACTCCGTAAAACTTGCGAATATACAACATTCTTCGCTGTCCATTTGTCGCTTCATATAAATAGATTGTCAGGTTTACCGACCCTCGAACATGCACCGTACAATTGTCCATGGGAAAAACAATCAGTATTAAGATCTATACCACATTTTTCTAATGAATGACCTTAAGCTTTGTTGATGGTGATGGCAAATGCTAATCGAATTGGGAATTGCAATCTTTTAAATTGAAAAGGCAGATCCGTTGGAATCATGGGAATGCGAGGAATAAGAATAGCCTCACCCTCAAAAGGCCCTGTCAAGATTGTGGCCTCTATTACGTTTTCCATTGTTTTTTTTTACGGCAAGTCGCGTGCCATTGCAAAGCTTTGGTGGGTTGATATTACCTTAATCTTTTGTCAAAATATATTGAAATATTTGTGCAATTCCCAGTTTTTTTAGTTTTTTCTTTTTTTAGTTGTTTAGCTTTTTTTTAGATTTTTTTCTTTTTAGTTTTTTACATTTTTATTTTTTTTACATTTTTTCTTTTAAGTTTTTTCTTTTTTTAATTTTTTTTTTATTTTTTAGTTTTTTTTTAGTTTTTTCTTTTTAGTTTTTTTTTTAGTTTGTTACCATTTTCTTTTTCAGTTTTCTTTTTCTTCTTTATTTTTCGGACGTCATATGCAAACCCTCAATACAAAAATACATACAACTTATTTTTATATATAGACTAGCTGTTGGGGTGGCGGTCCGGTTTACTGACTCTTGAACATGCAACATATAATTGTCCATGGGAAAAACAATCCGTATTCAGATCTATACCTCATTATTCTAATGATGTGTCCCTGTGTCCCGGTCGTCATTTATATGCCCTGTGTCCCGGTCGTCATTTGTGTCCCGGTGTCCCAGTTTGTAATTTCTCTTTGAGTGTCCCGGTCGTCATTTATATTCCCTGTGTCCCGGTCTGTAATTTCTATTCGAACAATCCCTGTGTCCCGGTCGTCATTTATATATCCCGCCTGTGTCCCCGGCGTCCCCGTTGTAGATGTGTCCCTGTGTCCCGGTCGTCATTTATATTCCCTGTGTCCCGGTCGTGATTTGTGTCCGGGTGTCCCAGTCTGTAATTTTTCTTTGAGGTTTCCGGTCGTCACTTATATTCCCTCTGTCTTGGTCGTCATTTGTGTCCCGGTCTGTAATTTCTCTTTGAGTGTTTTTTCTTTTTAGTTTTTTTTTTAGTTTTTTACCTTTTTTCTTTTTTCAGTTTTCTTTTTCTTCTTTATTTTTCAGCGTCACTATGAAATACATATCGACGAACCTTTGTTTTTTTAACTTAAATCTGGTAGGCATTGATGACCTTATCCAAGTCAAAATCCCAAACCCAATCATCATCGCTATCATTTTCAGTTTTGATATGTTTTGACTCTCGCTTTCCAGGTGGATTTTCATCTAACTGCGCGGTTTTGCGTTCTTTAGCCGCAAGCCTGTTTTCTTGCTGTTCTTGTGATTCCCCGGCACGCTTTCTTTTCTTACTTTCTCTATCAGCTGCAAGTTTTTTGGCATAAACTCTTTGAGCAGCTTCCTCGGCTGTTGCCATTGTAGGTTCTTCAGTCATTTTACAATTAAACATTTTTCCGTGAACAAATGTCTTAAATACCGTTAATGACGTCACCGTTATAGCAAAAATGACGACAACTAACTTCATGACGTCAGTCGACACAAAAACATGACGTCACCTGACAGACAGACACACAGACAGACAACTTATTTTTATATATGTAGATAAGATATAATCTGGCGTAACGGACTTAATGTAACAGACATAAAAGACAGACAACTTATTTTTATATATATAGATTTTTATATTTATAGATACAGTTTCTTCTTTAGTTTTTTTTTCTTTTTAGTTTTTTCTTTTTTTTAGTTTCTTCTTTTTATTGATTTGTTTTCTTCAATTTGTCAATGTTCATTCTAACATTGACACTTGGAAAAATCTGTACGTGCCAAGCATGCTAAAGCTCCAACAATTTATATTAAACCTCAAAATTTGGGGTATCTGTTTTAAGGTTTTCGAATTACTTTAATCTATTGTCAAAATATATTTAAATATTTGTGCAATTCCCAGTTTTTTTTAGTTTTTTCTTTTTTTTAGTTTTTTAGCTTTTTTTAGTTTTTTTTTTAGTTTTTTATCTTTTTTATTTTTTTACGTTTTTTCTTTTTAGGTTTTTTCTTTTTTTAATTTTTTTAATTTTTATTTTTTTTTTAGTTTTTCTTTTTAGTTTTATTTTTAGTTTTTTACCATTTTTCTTTTTTCAAATTACTTTTATCTATTGTCAAAATATTTCGAAATATTTATGCAATTTCCAGTTTTTACATTCTAGTTTGTTTTCTTTGATCTGGCGTAACGGACAGACAACTTATTTTTATGTATATAGACTAGCTGTTGGGGTGTCGCGCCACCCCAACACCTAGTATATATATCTATCTTCTATATATATAAAAATAAGTTGTCTGTCCGTTATGCCAGATTATATCTTATCTATATATAAAAATGAAACTAAACTGAAAAGCAAACTAGAACTAAAAATGTAGAAACTGGAAATTGCATAAATATTTCTATATATTTTGACAATAGATTAAAGTAATTCGAAAACCTTTTAACAGATATTTATAATTTGAGGTTTATTATAAATTGTTGAATGTTAGCATGCTTGGCATGTAAAATTTTTTCTAACAGTCAATGTTAGAATGAACACTGACAAATTGAAAAACATTGAAAAAGATAGAATGTTACCAAAAAGCAAAACCAGGCTTGCGGTTCAAAGAGAAAGGACCAGATTAAGAATGTACAATTTACGTCAACGAAGGCGTGTCGAGGAACTACCAGAGCAACGCGAAACCAGACTTGCTTCTGAAAGAGAAAGTAAAAAAAGAAGGCGTGCCGAGGAATCTAAAGAACAGCAAGAAAACAGGCTTGCGGCTGATAGAGAAAGTAAGAAAAGAAAGCGTGCCGAGGAATCACAAGAGCAACCTGAAAATTATTGCCTGGCATTCAGGTACAGCCCAGTCGATGATTATGGTAGATGTGCTCAAATCGGGACTATGTCTAAAATTTGTCCCTATTGCAAGACCTTGAAATTAAATGGTGAAACAATGGGAATGTGTTGCGCCTCAGGAAAAGTTAAACGTCCTCTATTGGCTGCACCACTAGAGCCATTGAAAACTTTGCTTACTGGAACTACGTCAGAATCTAAGCGTTTTTTATCACAGATCAGAAAATATAACTCATGCTTCCAAATGACGTCGTTTGGTGCCCAAATCGAAAATCCAGATCAATGTATGCCTACTTTCAAAGTAAAAGGGCAAATTTATCATAAAGCAGGGTCCCTTCTACCATTCTCAGGCGAGAATCATAAATTTTTACAATTGTACTTCATCAGTGATAGATATTCTGAATTGAATGCACGTTGTGAAATTTCTTCCAACGTTGAAAGGACAATCGTTTCTCAATTGCAACATCTTTTCCACGAAAATAATATTTTAGTCCGTCTGTTCAAAACAGCCATCGATTTGATGCCTACTGATACGCATAAAATTGTTATTTCCGCTGACTAAACGCCTCCTGGCCAACATGTGCGTATATACAATGCTCCAACTATCGACGAAGTGGCAATCGTTATGGTCGGTGATCAGTTTTTACCTCGAGATATTATTCTTCATAAGCGAAACGCTCAGTTGGTAAGAATTGTTGAAAGTCATCGATGCTACGATGCCCTACAATATCCTATCATTTTTTGGGATGGAGCCGACGGCTATCACTTTAATATTAAATTGATGAATCCAACCACTAACAAAGAAATGAATAAGAAATGCAGTGCAATGCATTATTATTCCTATAGACTAATAATTCGGCAGGATGAAGAGAATTATATTTTAAAATGCCGTCCATTGTTTCACCAATATGTCGTTGATATGTAAGAAAAAATTGAATCAGAACGTTTGCTATATATCCGCCTGAATCAGACCAAGCTCCACTCTGAACAATACATTCATTTGCGAGATGCAATTGTAAATGAAGGTAATACCACAAACGTTGGAAAATTAACGATTTTACCTTCGTCATATGCTGGCCGTCATATGCATGAATATGCTCAAGATGCTATTGCATATGTTCGTCTCTATGGTCGTCCAGATTTATTTATTACATTTACATGTAATCAATCTTGGGACGAGATACAGCAGCTTTTACTTCAAGGACAATCGGCGGTTCATAGATATGACATTACGGCCCGTGTCTTCCGGCTTACCGTAGTGCATGCCAAGCTCTGAATTTATTGGAGAATGACCAACACTGGGATAACTGCATCAATGACGCGTGCGAAACGTCAACTCCAATTCAAATTCGTGCATTGTTTGGCATCATACTAACAAATTGCTCAACATCAGCTCCTACAGAGTCTTGGGAAAAATATAAATCAAAAATGTCCGAAGATGTACTCCATCGAAAACGGTTAGAGACGTCAGATAAGACTTTTGATTTTACATCAGAAATTTATAACTACACTTTAGTTATTATAGAAGATTTGTGCGTATGTATGGCAAACAAACCTCTTCAGGATTTGGGAATGCTTTCACCTAATCGTACCGCTGCTGTTTTGACATGTGTAGAATTGGATCGTGAACAAAGTTACAGTACGAATGATCTATTTTCGCATGTACAAAATAACATTGCCAAGTTAACGTCGGAACAAAAAGACTTTTATGATACGATTATGCATTGTCTCGATAACAACGTTGGATAAATTTTCTTTTTGGATGCGCCAGGAGGTACTGGTAAAACGTTTGTGATAAAACTGATTCTGGCATCAATTCGATCAAAAAATGATATAGCGTTGGCAATTGCGTCGTCCGGAATAGCCGCAACGTTGCTGGCTGGTGGAAGAACTGCTCATTCCGCTTTGAAATTGCCTCTGAATTTGCATTCTACAGAAACTCCCACGTGCAATAATTCCAAATCATCTGGGATGGGTAAAGTATTGCAGCAATGCAAACTTATTATTTGGGACGAGTGCACAATGGCACACAAAAAAATCGCTCGAGGCTCTGGATAAATGTTTGAAAGATTTGCAAGGGAATTCGAAACCCTTTGGCAGCACATTAATATTGCTTGCGGGAGATTTCAGGCAAACATTACCTATAATACCTAGATCAACCCCTGCAGACGAAATGAATGCTTGCCTGAAAAATTCTAATTTATGGGCACACGTAAAAACATTAAAATTAACTACAAATATGCGTGTCCGATTGCAAATCGATGACTCTGGTCAAACATTTTCAGATCAATTACTGGCAATTGGAAACGGAAAGCTCACAGTAGACTCAATTTCAGGACGTATACAACTACCTACTGAATTCTGTAATTTAGTGACGTCCAAAAATGAACTGATTGAAAAAGTATTTCCGAATATTCTAAATAATTATAAAAATAATAAATGGCTAAGTGAAAGAGCGATTCTTGCACCCAAAATTATAGACGTCCACGAAATCAACAATATTGTTTTGACCAAGATTCGAGACCAGCCAGTCCTTTACAAGTCAGTCGACACAGTTTTAGAACCAAATGAGGTGGTTAATTATCCATCTGAATTTTTAAATTTCGTGGATCTTTCAGGGTTTCCACCACACGTGCTACAACTAAAAATAGGCGTACCAATAATACTGTTAAGAAATATCAACCCACCAAAGCTTTGCAATGGCACGCGACTTGCCGTAAAAAAAAAAAAAAACAATGGAAAACGTAATAGAGGCAACAATCTTGACAGGGCCTTTTGAGGGTGAGGCTGTTCTTATTCCTCGCATTCCCATGATTCCAACGGATCTGCCTTTTCAATTTAAAAGATTGCAATTCCCAATTCGATTAGCATTTGCAATCACTATCAACAAAGCTCAAGGTCAATCATTTGAAAAATGTGGTATTGATCTTAATACTGATCGTTTTTCCCATGGACAATTGTACGTTGCATTTTCGAGGGTCGGTAAACCTGACAATCTATTTATATGCAGCAACAATTGGACAGCGAAGAATGTTGTATATTCGCAAGTTTTACGCAGTAAATGTGTATTGTATCTATCTATCTATCTATCTATATAAAAACGAGTTGTGTGTATGCATGTTTGTTTGTTTGTAAAAAGAGCGTTTGCATATGACGTCGTTATTAGTACATAAGGCTTTGTATATGCACAGACAATGGGAAAGCCAAGAATGTTGTATATTCGCAAGTTTTACGTAGTTCAAAACACATATATAAATCTATCTATATTCATAGGTGGTACACAGGGACACAACTACAATGGCGTGTAACTAATATGGCGCGTAAAGACTTACGCGCGGGGGGGGGGGCTTGGGGAGGCGCGAAGCGCCCCCATCAACTAGGTGTTGGGGTGGTGCAAAGTGCCACCCCAACAGCAAGTAGAAGATATAAATATAGATAGATATAATCTGGCGTAACAGACATAGTGTAACAGACATAACACACAAACAACTTATTTTATATATATAGAAGATAGATAGATAGATAGATAGATAGATAGAAGATATACAGGCTAACAAATATAATGTAAATTGTAGTTATTAGCTCCGACTACAAACTCTAGTCCATATCAAATAATTTAATTTTAAGAAGTAGGAATTGCGGCAGAAACCTATTTGGTAGTGTAATTTACATAAAGGATCGAAATAATTTATTAAACAAGGACAATGAAAGTTTCGTCGCATATAGCTAAAACATAATAAAGAACAAACCACGGCATATAGTAACTAAATTTTCATAGTTAAGAACAAACTGCTACAACCGGTTGTAGCGTAAAAATAGGAACCCTTCGTTCCATAAAAAAATATAAATAGAGATATCAAAGTCAATTATGCAACAGCAAAACCATTAAAGCTCTAAAAAGAACTGAAAAGCGAGAAAAATCTGTCATTCCTAGCTGATTAAGCAAAGAAAACCACCATCCAAGTCAGTCTTAATCCTCTATCTAATAAGATGATCTTATGTTTCAATAAAATTAATGTAACTAATATCACATTTAGTGGCGTGTTCACCTAGGGTGAGGCAAGTTAAAAGCATTTTCTGTGAACAATAGATGGTCCAGACTCATCGTATTCCTGTTTAGAAATCCACATCTCTTGGAAAGTTGAGAGGGAAGCTAAGATAGATCCACCAATCCATACGGAGTATTTACGCTCAGATGGGGCAATAACTTTAATCTTCATGGCGGATGGTGCAAGAGCAGTAATTTCTTTTTGCATTCTGTCAGCAATGCTAGGGTACATGGTAGAACCACCAGACAAAACGATGCTGGCATAGAGATCCTTTCTGATGTCGACATCACATTTCATAATACTCTTGTACGTAGTTTCGTGAATCCCGTAAGATTCCATACCGAGAAAAGATGGCTGGAATAAGACTTCTGGGCATCTGAATCTCTCATTACCTATAGTGATGATCTGACCATCAGGCAGCACATAGCTCTGTTCAAGAGATGCTGAGCTGGCAGCAGTTGCCATCTCCTCTTCGAAATCCAAAGCAACATAACAGAGTTTTTCTTTGATATCTCGAACGATTTCTCGTTCGGCAGTGGTGGTAAAGGAATATCCTCGCTCAGTTAAAATTTTCATCAAGTAATCGGTCAAATCTCGACCAGCTAGATCCAATCTTCTAATCGCATGTTGAATGGCATAACCTTCGTAGATGGGTACAGTATGTGAAACACCATCGCCAGAGTCAAGAACAATACCAGTGGTTCTTCCAGATGCATAGAGGGAAAGGACTGCTTGAATGGCAACATACATAGCAGGGGTGTTAAAAGTTTCAAACATTATTTGAGTCATTTTTTCTCTGTTGGCTTTTGGGTTAAGAGGAGCTTCGGTGAGTAAAACTGGGTGCTCTTCTGGGGCCACGCGAAGTTCGTTGTAAAATGTATGATGCCAAATCTTTTCCATATCGTCCCAGTCTGTGACAATCCCATGCTCTACAGGATACTTAAGTCTCAAAATTCCCCTTTTTGCTTGAGCGTCATCACCTACATAAGTATCCTGGCTGCCTGAATTAATCATCACTCCCGTATGTTTTGGACGCCCAACCACAGCAGGAAACAAAGTTTTTGGTTGATCATCTCCTGAAAATCCTGCTTTACAAATACCAGATCCATTATCAATAACAATTGCAGCAACTTCTTCTGTCATTTTATATTATTTGTAATCCTAATAATATCCACGTGTCGAGTAGCCTGAACCTAAGAAAGAACAAAACTAATTTTAAAATTTTATGGTATTTTTATGGTGTGAATTAAAAATTTTTAATTATTGCTCGCTGACCATACATACTTTCCCTGTTTCTAGTTAAATAAAATTATTTTATATAAAATTTTCAGGAAATATTTTAGTTTCAGATGACAAATCAGATTTTTGCTTAAGCAACCCAAAAATTACTGCATTTTGTATAACTATGTCTACTTTCTTTTTATAATAGAAAAAATTCCATTTTGATTTTTATCAATAAAAACGAACAGAAAATTAATTTAAAAAGCTTTTTCTACATGATAAGTTCTATAAAAAAAAAGTTAAAGAGCCCCATTAAGCCAAGAATTAGCAAAAAGAAAGTCAAATAATCTTCAAAGACTAAAACTACAACAAATTACTATCAATACATAAATGAAACTCAAAAAAAGAAATTATAATAGAAGTATAGTGAACGTGGCTTCTGCCCCACCTAAATCTACCATTCAATTTACATCATGTATAGTCCATTTAAATCACTTTAACATCAATTATTGCACATTTTGAATATTTTTATCCATAAATTCAAAATGAAAACTAGTCCTTGGACATCAAACGTCGTTACGCGCCATATTAGTTACACGCCATTGTAGTTGTGTCCCTGTGTACCACCTATGAATATAGATAGATTTATATATGTGTTTTGAACTACGTAAAACTTGCGAATATACAACATTCTTGGCTTTCCCATTGTCTGTGCATATACAAAGCCTTATGTACTAATAATGACGTCATATGCAAACGCTCTTTTTACAAACAAACAAACATGCATACACACAACTCGTTTTTATATAGATAGATAGATAGATAGATACAATACAAATTAACTCCGTAAAACTTGCGAATATACAACATTCTTCGCTGTCCATTTGTCGCTTCATATAAATAGATTGTCAGGTTTACCGACCCTCGAACATGCAACGTACAATTGTCCATGGGAAAAACAATCAGTATTAAGATCTATACCACATTTTTCTAATGAATGACCTTAAGCTTTGTTGATGGTGATGGCAAATGCTAATCGAATTGGGAATTGCAATCTTTTAAATTGAAAAGGCAGATCCGTTGGAATCATGGGAATGCGAGGAATAAGAATAGCCTCACCCTCAAAAGGCCCTGTCAAGATTGTGGCCTCTATTACGTTTTCCATTGTTTTTTTTACGGCAAGTCGCGTGCCATTGCAAAGCTTTGGTGGGTTGATATTACCTTAATCTTTTGTCAAAATATATTGAAATATTTGTGCAATTCCCAGTTTTTTTAGTTTTTTCTTTTTTTAGTTGTTTAGCTTTTTTTTAGATTTTTTTCTTTTTAGTTTTTTACATTTTTATTTTTTTATTTTTTTTACATTTTTTCTTTTAAGTTTTTTCTTTTTTTAATTTTTTTTTTATTTTTTAGTTTTTTTTTAGTTTTTTCTTTTTAGTTTTTTTTTTAGTTTGTTACCATTTTCTTTTTCAGTTTTCTTTTTCTTCTTTATTTTTCGGACGTCATATGCAAACCCTCAATACAAAAATACATACAACTTATTTTTATATATAGACTAGCTGTTGGGGTGGCGGTCCGGTTTACTGACTCTTGAACATGCAACATATAATTGTCCATGGGAAAAACAATCCGTATTCAGATCTATACCTCTATTCTAATGATGTGTCCCTGTGTCCCGGTCGTCATTTATATTCCCTGTGTCCCGGTCGTCATTTGTGTCCCGGTGTCCCAGTTTGTAATTTCTCTTTGAGTGTCCCGGTCGTCATCTATATTCCCTGTGTCCCGGTCTGTAATTTCTATTCGAACAATCCCTGTGTCCCGGTCGTCATTTATATATCCCGCCTGTGTCCCCGGCGTCCCCGTTGTAGATATGTCCCTGTGTCCCGGTCGTCATTTATATTCCCTGTGTCCCGGTCGTGATTTGTGTCCGGGTGTCCCAGTCTGTAATTTTTCTTTGAGGTTCCCGGTCGTCACTTATATTCCCTCTGTCTTGGTCGTCATTTGTGTCCCGGTCTGTAATTTCTCTTTGAGTGTTTTTTCTTTTTAGTTTTTTTTTTAGTTTTTTACCTTTTTTCTTTTTTCAGTTTTCTTTTTCTTCTTTATTTTTCAGCGTCACTATGACCTACATATCGACGAACCTTTGTTTTTTTAACTTAAATCTGGTAGGCATTGATGACCTTATCCAAGTCAAAATCCCAAACCCAATCATCATCGCTATCATTTTCAGTTTTGATATGTTTTGACTCTCGCTTTCCAGGTGGATTTTCATCTAACTGCGCGGTTTTGCGTTCTTTAGCCGCAAGCCTGTTTTCTTGCTGTTCTTGTGATTCCCCGGCATGCTTTCTTTTCTTACTTTCTCTATCAGCTGCAAGTTTTTTGGCATAAACTCTTTGAGCAGCTTCCTCGGCTGTTGCCATTGTAGGTTCTTCAGTCATTTTACAATTAAACATTTTTCCGTGAACAAATGTCTTAAATACCGTTAATGACGTCACCGTTATAGCAAAAATGACGACAACTAACTTCATGACGTCAGTCGACACAGAAACATGACGTCACCTGACAGACAGACACACAGACAGACAACTTATTTTTATATATGTAGATAAGATATAATCTGGCGTAACGGACTTAATGTAACAGACATAAAAGACAGACAACTTATTTTTATATATATAGATTTTTATATTTATAGATACAGTTTCTTCTTTAGTTTTTTTTTCTTTTTAGTTTTTTCTTTTTTTTAGTTTCTTCTTTTTATTGATTTGTTTTCTTCAATTTGTCAATGTTCATTCTAACATTGACACTTGGAAAAATCTTTACGTGCCAAGCATGCTAAAGCTCCAACAATTTATATTAAACCTCAAAATTTGGGGTATCTGTTTTAAGGTTTTCGAATTACTTTAATCTATTGTCAAAATACATTGAAATATTTGTGCAATTCCCAGTTTTTTTTAGTTTTTTCTTTTTTTTAGTTTTTTAGCTTTTTTTAGTTTTTTTTTTAGTTTTTTATCTTTTTTATTTTTTTACGTTTTTTCTTTTTAGGTTTTTTCTTTTTTTAATTTTTTTAATTTTTAATTTTTTTTTAGTTTTTCTTTTTAGTTTTATTTTTAGTTTTTTACCATTTTTCTTTTTTCAAATTACTTTTATCTATTGTCAAAATATTTCGAAATATTTATGCAATTTCCAGTTTTTACATTCTAGTTTGTTTTCTTTTATATATATAGATCTGGCGTAACGGACAGACAACTTATTTTTATGTATATAGACTAGCTGTTGGGGTGTCGCGCCACCCCAACACCTAGTATATATATCTATCTTCTATATATATAAAAATAAGTTGTCTGTCCGTTATGCCAGATTATATCTTATCTATATATAAAAATGAAACTAAACTGAAAAGCAAACTAGAACTAAAAATGTAGAAACTGGAAATTGCATAAATATTTCTATATATTTTGACAATAGATTAAAGTAATTCGAAAACCTTATAACAGATATTGATAATTTGAGGTTTATTATAAATTGTTGAATGTTAGCATGCTTGGCATGTAAAATTTTTTCTAACAGTCAATGTTAGAATGAACACTGACAAATTGAAAAACATTGAAAGAGATAGAATGTTACCAAAAAGCAAAAGCAGGCTTGCGGTTCAAAGAGAAAGGACCAGATTAAGAATGTGCAATTTACGTCAACGAAGGCGTGTCGAGGAACTACCAGAGCAACGCGAAACCAGACTTGCTTCTGAAAGAGAAAGTAAAAAAAGAAGGCGTGCCGAGGAATCTAAAGAACAGCAAGAAAACAGGCTTGCGGCTGATAGAGAAAGTAAGAAAAGAAAGCGTGCCGAGGAATCACAAGAGCAACCTGAAAATTATTGCCTGGCATTCAGGTACAGCCCAGTCGATGATTATGGTAGATGTGCTCAAATCGGGACTATGTCTAAAATTTGTCCCTATTGCAAGACCTTGAAATTAAATGGTGAAACAATGGGAATGTGTTGCGCCTCAGGAAAAGTTAAACGTCCTCTATTGGCTGCACCACTAGAGCCATTGAAAACTTTGCTTACTGGAACTACGTCAGAATCTAAGCGTTTTTTATCACAGATCAGAAAATATAACTCATGCTTCCAAATGACGTCGTTTGGTGCCCAAATCGAAAATCCAGATCAATGTATGCCTACTTTCAAAGTAAAAGGGCAAATTTATCATAAAGCAGGGTCCCTTCTACCATTCTCAGGCGAGAATCATAAATTTTTACAATTGTACTTCATCAGTGATAGATATTCTGAATTGAATGCACGTTGTGAAATTTCTTCCAACGTTGAAAGGACAATCGTTTCTCAATTGCAACATCTTTTCCACGAAAATAATATTTTAGTCCGTCTGTTCAAAACAGCCATCGATTTGATGCCTACTGATACGCATAAAATTGTTATTTCCGCTGACTAAACGCCTCCTGGCCAACATGTGCGTATATACAATGCTCCAACTATCGACGAAGTGGCAATCGTTATGGTCGGTGATCAGTTTTTACCTCGAGATATTATTCTTCATAAGCGAAACGCTCAGTTGGTAAGAATTGTTGAAAGTCATCGATGCTACGATGCCCTACAATATCCTATCATTTTTTGGGATGGAGCCGACGGCTATCCCTTTAATATTAAATTGATGAATCCAACCACTAACAAAGAAATGAATAAGAAATGCAGTGCAATGCATTATTATTCCTATAGACTAATAATTCGGCAGGATGAAGAGAATTATATTTTAAAATGCCGTCCATTGTTTCACCAATATGTCGTTGATATGTAAGAAAAAATTGAATCAGAACGTTTGCTATATATCCGCCTGAATCAGACCAAGCTCCACTCTGAACAATACATTCATTTGCGAGATGCAATTGTAAATGAAGGTAATACCACAAACGTTGGAAAATTAACGATTTTACCTTCGTCATATGCTGGCCGTCATATGCATGAATATGCTCAAGATGCTATTGCATATGTTCGTCTCTATGGTCGTCCAGATTTATTTATTACATTTACATGTAATCAATCTTGGGACGAGATACAGCAGCTTTTACTTCAAGGACAATCGGCGGTTCATAGATATGACATTACGGCCCGTGTCTTCCGGCTTACCGTAGTGCATGCCAAGCTCTGAATTTATTGGAGAATGACCAGCACTGGGATAACTGCATCAATGACGCGTGCGAAACGTCAACTCCAATTCAAATTCGTGCATTGTTTGGCATCATACTAACAAATTGCTCTCCATCAGCTCCTACAGAGTCTTGGGAAAAATATAAATCAAAAATATTCGAAGATGTACTCCATCGAAAACGGTTAGAGACGTCAGATAAGACTTTTGATTTTACATCAGAAATTTATAACTACACTTTAGTTATTATAGAAGATTTGTGCGTATGTATGGCAAACAAACCTCTTCAGGATTTGGGAATGCTTTCACCTAATCGTACCGCTGCTGTTTCGACATGTGTAGAATTGGATCGTGAACAAAGTTACAGTACGAGTGATCTATTGTCGTATGTACAAAATAACATTTCCAAGTCAACGTCGGAACAAAAAGACATTTATGATACGATTATGCATTGTCTCGATAACAACGTTGGAGAAATTTTCTTTTTGGATGCGCCAGGAGGTACTGGTAAAACGTTTGTGATAAAACTGATTCTGGCATCAATTCGATCAAAAAGTGATATAGCGTTGGCAATTGCGTCGTCCGGAATAGCCGCAACGTTGCTGGCTGGTGGAAGAACTGCTCATTCCGCTTTGAAATTGCCTCTCAATTTGCATTCTACAGAAACTCCCACGTGCAATATTTCCAAATCATCTGGGATGGGTAAAGTATTGCAGCAATGCAAACTTATTATTTGGGACGAGTGCACAATGGCACACAAAAAAATCGCTCGAGGCTCTGGATCAATGTTTGAAAGATATGCGAGGGAATTCGAAACTCTTTGGCAGCACATTAATTTTGCTTGTGGGAAATATCAGGCAAACATTACCTATAATACCTAGATCAACCCCTGCAGACGAAATGAATGCTTGCCTGAAAAATTCTAATTTATGGGCACACGTAAAAACATTAAAATTAACTACAAATATGCGTGTCCGATTGCAAATCGATTACTCTGGTCAAACATTTTCAGATCAATTACTGGCAATTGGAAACGGAAAGACTTAATTTCAGGACGTATACAACTACCTGCTGAATTCTGTAATTTAGTGACGTCCAAAAATGAATTGATTGAAAAAGTATTTCCGAATATTCTAAACAATTATAAAAATAATAAATGGCTAAGTGAAAGAGCGATTCTTGCACCCAAAATTATAGACGTCCACGAAATCAACAATATTGTTTTGACCAAGATTCGAGACCAGGCAGTCCTTTACAAATCAGTCGACACAGTTTTGGAACCAAATGAGGTGGTTAATTATCCATCTGAATTTTTAAATTCCGTGGATCTTTCAGGGATTCCATCACACGTGCTACAACTAAAAATAGGTGTACCAATAATACTGTTAAGAAATATCAACCCACCAAAGCTTTGCAATGGCACGCGACTTGCCGTAAAAAAAAAGCAATGGAAAACGTAATAGAGGCAACAATCTTGACAGGGCCTTTTGAGGGTGAGGCTGTTCTTATTCTTCGCATTCCCATGATTCCAACGGATCTGCCTTTTCAATTTAAAAGATTGCAATTGCCAATTCGATTAGCACTGGCAATCACTATCAACAAAGCTCAAGGTCAATCATTAGAAAAATTGGTATTGATCTTAATACTGATTATTTTTCCCATGGACAATTGTACGTTGCATTTTCGAGGGTCGGTAAACCTGGCAATCTATTTATATGCAGCGACATTTGGACAGCGAAGAATGTAGTATATTCGTAAGTTTTACGCAGTTAATTTGTATTGTATCTATCTATCTATCTATCTATATAAAAACGAGTTGTGTGTATGCATGTTTGTTTGTTTGTAAAAAGAGCGTTTGCATATGACGTCGTTATTAGTACATAAGGCTTTGTATATGCATAGACAATGGGAAAGCCAAGAATGTTGTATGTTCGCAAGATTTACGTAGTTCAAAACACATATATAAATCTATCTATATTCATAGGTGGTACACAGGGACACAACTACAATGGCGCGTAAATAATATGGCAAGTAACGACTTACGCACGCAGGGGGGGGGGGCTTGGGGGGGTTGCGAAGTGCCCCCATCAACTAGGTGTTGGGGTGGCGCGAAGTGCCACCCCAACAGCAAGTAGAAGATATAAATAAAGACAGATATAATCTGGCGTAACAGACATAGTGTAACAGACATAACACACAAACAACTTATTTTATATATATAGAAGATAGATAGATAGATAGATAGAAGATATACAGGCTAACAAATATAATGTAAATTGTAGTTATTAGCTCCAACTGCAAACTCTAGCCCATATCAAATAATTTAATTTTAAGAAGTAGGAATTGCGGCAGAAACCTATATGGAAGTGTCATGTATAGTACCGTTTACAGTTCTCAAATACTCAAAGGACGTCGGACCGGGTACATTAACCAAAAGCAGGCGTAGAAAGAAGCATTCATGTTGATTGGGGTGAACGGTGTAGAGTCTTCCTATCGTGGTATCTTTGAAGACGGTAGGTTGGCCGTCGACTGACCTACCCTGTTTTCGACGTTCAAATACTTTATTTTTAGTATTCCACGTGTAATACGAAGGCACTTCAGTATACAGCAGTTTTTTGCAAAAGAATCATTTTTGCATAGCGAAAAGAAAGCAGTTAACTTTGTATCCGATGGATTCAGGGCTCTTTGTTGCACGTTGTTGTCCGAGAAATAAACACGTTGACCATTCTGTAAATATACCGCTCAGTGAACAACAGCTGGACTACGTTCATGTATCGGAAATGAAAGAATTCGCCAAACAGCTTCATTACTGCTTATGTATCTTCCAGCCTGATATTGCACGATTTCGTCGATATCTTTGATTTCGGAATGCAAGCCAAAAACTGCCATGTCACTGCCTTTGTTGACGTATTTACATATGTATTTTATTGCCTTTACGGAGTTATAGTATTCAACGTTTATGTGTGCATTAAATGTTTTTGATAATAATGGGGAATATGGAACAACCCACTGGTTATCTACTTCGATGGTGGTACCTTTACCCTTTTTTATTATTGCTGTTTTACCGCCATCTTCAGTAGATCTTCTTCTATATTGTCGGTAACCATCATTGCCAGGAATTGTGTTGGATACTAAAAGTCGAGGATATTGCTTTGTGCACCTTCCTTTGGCCATGCATGGTGAATTTTCGTTCATTGCACCGCAAGGTCCATGTATCATATTTTTGCAACAATATCATATAACCCCTTATCGACAGTTTCATCTAGTATTTCAGCGGAAATAACATCATCAATTTCGTTAGACGTAATTTTATTATGTAGCCAGATTAGTATATGTGCGTGTGGCAAACCTTGTTTTTGCCATTCCACTGAGTACATCCAGCATCGCACTGACCCAAACACTTCAAGTTTTACTATGTAGTTTATCAGTGATTTCAACAATGTTAGAATGAACATGTTTGACAAATTGAAAAACATTGAAAAAGATAGAATGTTACCAAATCCTACAATGGCAGAAGAAACAGCCGAGGAAGCTGCTCATCAACCGATACATGAACGTAGTCCAGCTGTTGTTCACTTAGCGGTACATTTACAGAATGGTCAACGTGTTTATTTCTCGGACACCAACGTGCAACAAAGAGCCCTGAATCCACCGGATACAAAGTTAACTGCTTTCTTTTCGCTATGCAATAATGATTCTTTTGCAAAAAACTGCTGTATACTGAAGTGCCTTCGTATTACACGTGGAATACTAAAAATAAAGTATTTGAACGTCGAAAACAGGGTAAGTCAGTCGACGGCCTACCTACCGTCTTCAAGGATACCACGTTAGGAAGACTCTACACCGTTCACCCCAATCAACATGAATGCTTCTTTCTACGCCTGCTTTTGGTGAATGTACCCGGTCCAACGTCCTTTGAGTATTTGAGAACTGTAAACGGTACTATACATGACACTTACCGTAGTGCATGCCAAGCTCTGAATTTATTGGAGAATGACCAACACCGGGATAACTGCATCAATAACGGGTGCGAAATGTCAACTCCAATTCAAATTCATGCATTGTTTGGCATCATACTAACAACTTGCTCTCCATCAGCTCCTACAGAGTTATGGGAAAAATATAAATCAAAAATGTCCGAAGATATACTCCATCGAAAACGGTTAGAGATATCAGATAGGACTTTTGATTTTACATCAGAAATTTATAACTACACTTTAGTTATTATAGAATACATTTTTATATATATAGATTTGTGCGTATGTATGGCAAACAAACCTCTTCAGGATTTGGGAATGCTTTCACCTAATCGTACCACTGCTGTTTCGACATGTGTAGAATTGGATCGTGAACAAAGTTAAAGTACGAGTTATCTATTTTCGTATGTTCAAAATAACATTTCCAAGTCAACGTCGGAACAAAAAGACATTTATGATACGATAATGCATTGTGTCGATAACAACGTTGGAGAAATGTTCTTTTTGGATGCGCCAGGAGGTAGGGGAGAGTCGGGTAAGATGGACCCCATTTTGGTTTTTCGTCTGCGGAAGAGGTTGGCAACGACTGACGAAAGGTGTCTAACTTGTCCCCAAAACATTGAGTTACGTAAAGAAACCTTCTTCACACATAAATCAGCCGTATTTCCGGGCCCAGATAAAAAAAACTGAAGTTGGTCAAAAGGTCCATCTTGCCCAACCCATAGGATAAGACGGACCAGCCCTTTGGGCAAGACGGACCCAATTGCTCAAAAAGATTGATTGTCTCTAAACAATTTTATTTCGAATACTTAAAATACTAGTAGTAAGTAAAAAAGTAAAAAGTTAGCAAATAACTATATTTAAACACTGTACGAGGCAAAATCTACGTGAAAAACGAACTGAGCCGACTGTCTCGTCGTCCCGCCCGAAGGGGTCGGTTTTGGCAACTTCATGATGACCTCTTCTGTTCGCACGAAGCTCATCTCTTCAGTTGCTGTGAATTTGCTCGATGGAGCTAATCGCTTCCAAAACTGAACTTGGAAACCATCAGATTCACAATCACACACAACTCCAACATAATTCCTGAAGCTCTTCTTGGTCGGCACTTTCCAACCAAGAAATCCCCACTTTTTGGTTCGGTTCCATCAAGAAACTCCTCCTCCTCTGACCCATCCAAATGCAAGCTGTCATCACTTTCATCATCCAGCGCGATATGTTCATCGAAGCTGTCTTCCCCGTTCCCAGGCTGTTTGGAGAGGTTTCTCTTTTCAGGCCGTTTTCTTTGAGCTTTCTTTTCTGATTTTTTTCTTTTCAACTCAAATTCTTCTTCCAGTCTGTTTTTTTCAGGTGTGTTCGTCAGAATTTTGGACTTTGTTCTTTTCCTAGACGTTTTTCCGTCTCTTGCATAGAAACTCGCCTTAGGGTGAGGACGAACCGACTCTGGAGTCACTGGCATAGTCGCAGAAATCACTGAGCTACTGGTAGTTGGCAGCACGTCGTTATTCAAGCTCTCGTCGCCAGGGCTGGTTGATGGAACTGCAGACTGGCCTGTCATGGGAGACGTCTCTGGTGCTGGTCGGTCTGTCACAAAGGCGCTGAGAAAGTCGTGATCTTGGAAAACGTTCCTATTCAAAGGGTATGTTCCTGTTTTTTGGAACCCGCTTAGTACGTTTTCCATGACGAAAGCTCTTGGAAAAGCGATTCCAACGAATATTCCGATTTCATAAATGGTAATCCTCCTGTTTGGGTTCGAAATCATCCACGAGTTAGCTGCTTCATTGTAGTATCGCTTGAATGGCCCATAAACAGCAACATCAAGAGGCTGCAGCTTGTGACTGCAATGTGGCGGAAGCGTTAAGACGTCAATGCCGTTTTCTCTGCAAAGATTAACCACGCTCAATGAGACGTGCGAATCATGGTTATCCATAATCAGCAGCAGTCGATTTGTGGGCGAGCAACTGGTTTGGGAGATCAGATGGCGTATCATATCCGGGAAGATTTCGGCTGTCATCCATCCAGACGGCTGGCATTTTCCTGTGCTTCCAGGGGGCGTGCCATTGAGAAAACTTTGAAGCCAGTTCACTCGTGGAAAGACAAAGAAAGGGGCTATCGACTGGCCAGCTGCGTTGATACACCCTACGACTGTTACCAGCGTCCCTCGCTCAGCCGAAGTAATGCGTCCAACTTGCTTTGATCCCTTTTCTGCAACCACCTTTGGTGTCTTGTGAACGGTGGTTACTACAGTCTCGTCAAGATTATATATTCTATTCGGCGGATACTTGTGCTTTATAAGCAGCTCTTCTAAATTATTGAAGAATTCGCTGACATTCGTCCTGTTGAAGCTGGTGGCTCTGGCAAGGCTTGTCGCTTCGGAGGACCTTAGGGAAAGCCCAACACGACTCATAAAGCTATTCATCCAGTCTTTTCCTGCACACTTATTTTCAGTCCAGTTCTTCGGCATATTCTTCCCTTTGGCCTGGGCATATTCATATGCAAGCTGACCTGCTTCCTTTTTCGTAAGTCCATGATGCATGTGCTGTGCCGTGATCATATAGTCCTTCAGAAGTATCTCTTCGTTTGCTGAGAACACACTTTTAAAGTTGAAGGTAGTTGCCAACTCCACTGATTGGGGATCTTCTGCTGCGTCGAGTTTTGCAACTGCTCTTCGCATTGTGCTTCGTGGCAAACCAACCTCTTTCGAAACTTTGCGAAGCGGCGAACCAGATTTAACTCGCATAGCAGCTGCTCTCAGTAAGTCCTGGTCGTGGAGACCGCGGGTGGTTTTCCTAGTATACTTTCCCATTCTGCAAAAGAGAGACAGCTTAATATATTTCTAATTGACATGCGGGAACAATAAATGCAACACAATATTCACAAAATACGTATAAAATAATAACTTCGAAAAAGATCCCAGATGATAGGGGGCAAGACGGACCGGTCCGTCTTACCCGCTGTCTCTGTGGTCCATCATACCCTAAACCCGCTTTTTCGGAATAGTTAAAAATTATAACATAAGATGGCGCTGCAATGAAAAAAATTAATGTCTCACACACTCTCCTAGACCTCCATATTTGTAAGAAAAATTACCACAGTATAAAACAGAACATTAGAAACACCAGAAAAGAAAAACATTTACCTCAAAAGCCGGTTTCGAGAATGTGAAAACGAATAAAAATATTTTCCTCGAAGACAAGATTGGCTTCAACTCTCAGACTTCGCTCCGAAACTTGCCACTAGATGGCCGTTGTTTCTAGCTCTACAAGTGATAAAAAGGTGACGCTCAAGTCGAGCAATGACAAAAGGTCCGTCTTGCCCCCCGATCCGTCTTACCCGACTCTCCCCTACTGGTAAAACGTTTGTGATAAAACTGATGCTGGCATCAATATGATCAAAAAATGATATAGCGTTGGCAATTGCGTCGTCCGGAATAGCCACAACGTTGCTGGCTGGTGGAAGAACTGCTCATTCCGCTTTGAAATTGCCTCTGAGTTTGCATTCTACAGAAACTCCCACGTGCAATATTTCCAAATCATCTGGGATTGGTAAAGTATTGCAGCAATGCAAACTTATTATTTGGGACGAGTGCACAATGGCACACAAAAAAATCGCTCGAGGCTCTGGATCAATGTTTGAAAGATTTACAAGGGAATTCGAAACCCTTTGGCAGCACATTAATATTGCTTGCGGGAGATTTCAGGCAAACATTACCTATAATACCTAGATCAACCCCTGCAGACGAAATGAATGCCTGCCTGAAAAATTCTAATTTATGGGCACACGTAAAAACATTAAAATTAACTACAAATATGCGTGTCCGATTGCAAATCGATGACTCTGGTCAAACATTTTCAGATCAATTACTGGCAATTGGAAACGGAAAGCTCACAGTAGACTCAATTTCAGGACGTATACAACTACCTACTGAATTCTGTAATTTAGTGACGTCCAAAAATGAACTGATTGAAAAAGTATTTCCGAATATTCTAAATAATTATAAAAATAATAAATGGCTAAGTGAAAGAGCGATTCTTGCACCCAAAATTATAGACGTCCACGAAATCAACAATATTGTTTTGACCAAGATTCGAGACCAGCCAGTCCTTTACAAGTCAGTCGACACAGTTTTAGAACCAAATGAGGTGGTTAATTATCCATCTGAATTTTTAAATTCCGTGGATCTTTCAGGGTTTCCACCACACGTGCTACAACTAAAAATAGGCGTACCAATAATACTGTTAAGAAATATCAACCCACCAAAGCTTTGCAATGGCACGCGACTTGCCGTAAAAAAAAAAAAAAACAATGGAAAACGTAATAGAGGCAACAATCTTGACAGGGCCTTTTGAGGGTGAGGCTGTTCTTATTCCTCGCATTCCCATGATTCCAACGGATCTGCCTTTTCAATTTAAAAGATTGCAATTCCCAATTCGATTAGCATTTGCAATCACTATCAACAAAGCTCAAGGTCAATCATATGAAAAATGTGGTATTGATCTTAATACTGATTGTTTTTCCCATGGACAATTGTACGTTGCATTTTCGAGGGTCGGTAAACCTGACAATCTATTTATATGCAGCAACAATTGGACAGCGAAGAATGTTGTATATTCGCAAGTTTTACGCAGTTAATGTGTATTGTATCTATCTATCTATCTATCTATATAAAAACGAGTTGTGTGTATGCATGTTTGTTTGTTTGTAAAAAGAGCGTTTGCATATGACGTCGTTATTAGTACATAAGGCTTTGTATATGCACAGACAATGGGAAAGCCAAGAATGTTGTATATTCGCAAGTTTTACGTAGTTCAAAACACATATATAAATCTATCTATATTCATAGGTGGTACACAGGGACACAACTACAATGGCGTGTAACTAATATGGCGCGTAAAGACTTACGCGCGGGGGGGGGGCTTGGGGAGGCGCGAAGCGCCCCCATCAACTAGGTGTTGGGGTGGTGCAAAGTGCCACCCCCACAGCAAGTAGAAGATATAAATATAGATAGATATAATCTAGCGTAACAGACATAGTGTAACAGACATAACACACAAACAACTTATTTTATATATATAGAAGATAGATAGATAGATAGATAGATAGAAGATATACAGGCTAACAAATATAATGTAAATTGTAGTTATTAGCTCCGACTACAAACTCTAGTCCATATCAAATAATTTAATTTTAAGAAGTAGGAATTGCGGCAGAAACCTATTTGGTAGTGTAATTTACATAAAGGATCGAAATAATTTATTAAACAAGGACAATGAAAGTTTCGTCGCATATAGCTAAAACATAATAAAGAACAAACCACGGCATATAGTAACTAAATTTTCATAGTTAAGAACAAACTGCTACAACCGGTTGTAGCGTAAAAATAGGAACCCTTCGTTCCATAAAAAAATATAAATAGAGATATCAAAGTCAATTATGCAACAGCAAAACCATTAAAGCTCTAAAAAGAACTGAAAAGCGAGAAAAATCTGTCATTCCTAGCTGATTAAGCAAAGAAAACCACCATCCAAGTCAGTCTTAATCCTCTATCTAATAAGATGATCTTATGTTTCAATAAAATTAATGTAACTAATATCACATTTAGTGGCGTGTTCACCTAGGGTGAGGCAAGTTAAAAGCATTTTCTGTGAACAATAGATGGTCCAGACTCATCGTATTCCTGTTTAGAAATCCACATCTCTTGGAAAGTTGAGAGGGAAGCTAAGATAGATCCACCAATCCATACGGAGTATTTACGCTCAGATGGGGCAATAACTTTAATCTTCATGGCGGATGGTGCAAGAGCAGTAATTTCTTTTTGCATTCTGTCAGCAATGCTAGGGTACATGGTAGAACCACCAGACAAAACGATGCTGGCATAGAGATCCTTTCTGATGTCGACATCACATTTCATAATACTCTTGTACGTAGTTTCGTGAATCCCGTAAGATTCCATACCGAGAAAAGATGGCTGGAATAAGACTTCTGGGCATCTGAATCTCTCATTACCTATAGTGATGATCTGACCATCAGGCAGCACATAGCTCTGTTCAAGAGATGCTGAGCTGGCAGCAGTTGCCATCTCCTCTTCGAAATCCAAAGCAACATAACAGAGTTTTTCTTTGATATCTCGAACGATTTCTCGTTCGGCAGTGGTGGTAAAGGAATATCCTCGCTCAGTTAAAATTTTCATCAAGTAATCGGTCAAATCTCGACCAGCTAGATCCAATCTTCTAATCGCATGTTGAATGGCATAACCTTCGTAGATGGGTACAGTATGTGAAACACCATCGCCAGAGTCAAGAACAATACCAGTGGTTCTTCCAGATGCATAGAGGGAAAGGACTGCTTGAATGGCAACATACATAGCAGGGGTGTTAAAAGTTTCAAACATTATTTGAGTCATTTTTTCTCTGTTGGCTTTTGGGTTAAGAGGAGCTTCGGTGAGTAAAACTGGGTGCTCTTCTGGGGCCACGCGAAGTTCGTTGTAAAATGTATGATGCCAAATCTTTTCCATATCGTCCCAGTCTGTGACAATCCCATGCTCTACAGGATACTTAAGTCTCAAAATTCCCCTTTTTGCTTGAGCGTCATCACCTACATAAGTATCCTGGCTGCCTGAATTAATCATCACTCCCGTATGTTTTGGACGCCCAACCACAGCAGGAAACAAAGTTTTTGGTTGATCATCTCCTGAAAATCCTGCTTTACAAATACCAGATCCATTATCAATAACAATTGCAGCAACTTCTTCTGTCATTTTATATTATTTGTAATCCTAATAATATCCACGTGTCGAGTAGCCTGAACCTAAGAAAGAACAAAACTAATTTTAAAATTTTATGGTATTTTTATGGTGTGAATTAAAAATTTTTAATTATTGCTCGCTGACCATACATACTTTCCCTGTTTCTAGTTAAATAAAATTATTTTATATAAAATTTTCAGGAAATATTTTAGTTTCAGATGACAAATCAGATTTTTGCTAAAGCAACCCAAAAATTACTGCATTTTGTATAACTATGTCTACTTTCTTTTTATAATAGAAAAAATTCCATTTTGATTTTTATCAATAAAAACGAACAGAAAATTAATTTAAAAAGCTTTTTCTACATGATAAGTTCTATAAAAAAAAAGTTAAAGAGCCCCATTAAGCCAAGAATTAGCAAAAAGAAAGTCAAATAATCTTCAAAGACTAAAACTACAACAAATTACTATCAATACATAAATGAAACTCAAAAAAAGAAATTATAATAGAAGTATAGTGAACGTGGCTTCTGCCCCACCTAAATCTACCATTCAATTTACATCATGTATAGTCCATTTAAATCACTTTAACATCAATTATTGCACATTTTGAATATTTTTATCCATAAATTCAAAATGAAAACTAGTCCTTGGACATCAAACGTCGTTACGCGCCATATTAGTTACACGCCATTGTAGTTGTGTCCCTGTGTACCACCTATGAATATAGATAGATTTATATATGTGTTTTGAACTACGTAAAACTTGCGAATATACAACATTCTTGGCTTTCCCATTGTCTGTGCATATACAAAGCCTTATGTACTAATAATGACGTCATATGCAAACGCTCTTTTTACAAACAAACAAACATGCATACACACAACTCGTTTTTATATAGATAGATAGATAGATAGATACAATACAAATTAACTCCGTAAAACTTGCGAATATACAACATTCTTCGCTGTCCATTTGTCGCTTCATATAAATAGATTGTCAGGTTTACCGACCCTCGAACATGCAACGTACAATTGTCCATGGGAAAAACAATCAGTATTAAGATCTATACCACATTTTTCTAATGAATGACCTTAAGCTTTGTTGATGGTGATGGCAAATGCTAATCGAATTGGGAATTGCAATCTTTTAAATTGAAAAGGCAGATCCGTTGGAATCATGGGAATGCGAGGAATAAGAATAGCCTCACCCTCAAAAGGCCCTGTCAAGATTGTGGCCTCTATTACGTTTTCCATTGTTTTTTTTACGGCAAGTCGCGTGCCATTGCAAAGCTTTGGTGGGTTGATATTACCTTAATCTTTTGTCAAAATATATTGAAATATTTGTGCAATTCCCAGTTTTTTTAGTTTTTTCTTTTTTTAGTTGTTTAGCTTTTTTTTAGATTTTTTTCTTTTTAGTTTTTTACATTTTTATTTTTTTATTTTTTTTACATTTTTTCTTTTAAGTTTTTTCTTTTTTTAATTTTTTTTTTATTTTTTAGTTTTTTTTTAGTTTTTTCTTTTTAGTTTTTTTTTTAGTTTGTTACCATTTTCTTTTTCAGTTTTCTTTTTCTTCTTTATTTTTCGGACGTCATATGCAAACCCTCAATACAAAAATGCATACAACTTATTTTTATATATAGACTAGCTGTTGGGGTGGCGGTCCGGTTTACTGACTCTTGAACATGCAACATATAATTGTCCATGGGAAAAACAATCCGTATTCAGATCTATACCTCTATTCTAATGATGTGTCCCTGTGTCCCGGTCGTCATTTATATTCCCTGTGTCCCGGTCGTCATTTGTGTCCCGGTGTCCCAGTTTGTAATTTCTCTTTGAGTGTCCCGGTCGTCATTTATATTCCCTGTGTCCCGGTCTGTAATTTCTATTCGAACAATCCCTGTGTCCCGGTCGTCATTTATATATCCCGCCTGTGTCCCCGGCGTCCCCGTTGTAGATATGTCCCTGTGTCCCGGTCGTCATTTATATTCCCTGTGTCCCGGTCGTGATTTGTGTCCGGGTGTCCCAGTCTGTAATTTTTCTTTGAGGTTCCCGGTCGTCACTTATATTCCCTCTGTCTTGGTCGTCATTTGTGTCCCGGTCTGTAATTTCTCTTTGAGTGTTTTTTCTTTTTAGTTTTTTTTTTAGTTTTTTACCTTTTTTCTTTTTTCAGTTTTCTTTTTCTTCTTTATTTTTCAGCGTCACTATGAACTACATATCGACGAACCTTTGTTTTTTTAACTTAAATCTGGTAGGCATTGATGACCTTATCCAAGTCAAAATCCCAAACCCAATCATCATCGCTATCATTTTCAGTTTTGATATGTTTTGACTCTCGCTTTCCAGGTGGATTTTCATCTAACTGCGCGGTTTTGCGTTCTTTAGCCGCAAGCCTGTTTTCTTGCTGTTCTTGTGATTCCCCGGCATGCTTTCTTTTCTTACTTTCTCTATCAGCTGCAAGTTTTTTGGCATAAACTCTTTGAGCAGCTTCCTCGGCTGTTGCCATTGTAGGTTCTTCAGTCATTTTACAATTAAACATTTTTCCGTGAACAAATGTCTTAAATACCGTTAATGACGTCACCGTTATAGCAAAAATGACGACAACTAACTTCATGACGTCAGTCGACACAGAAACATGACGTCACCTGACAGACAGACACACAGACAGACAACTTATTTTTATATATGTAGATAAGATATAATCTGGCGTAACGGACTTAATGTAACAGACATAAAAGACAGACAACTTATTTTTATATATATAGATTTTTATATTTATAGATACAGTTTCTTCTTTAGTTTTTTTTTCTTTTTAGTTTTTTCTTTTTTTTAGTTTCTTCTTTTTATTGATTTGTTTTCTTCAATTTGTCAATGTTCATTCTAACATTGACACTTGGAAAAATCTTTACGTGCCAAGCATGCTAAAGCTCCAACAATTTATATTAAACCTCAAAATTTGGGGTATCTGTTTTAAGGTTTTCGAATTACTTTAATCTATTGTCAAAATATATTTAAATATTTGTGCAATTCCCAGTTTTTTTTAGTTTTTTCTTTTTTTTAGTTTTTTAGCTTTTTTTAGTTTTTTTTTTAGTTTTTCTTTTTAGTTTTATTTTTAGTTTTTTACCATTTTTCTTTTTTCAAATTACTTTTATCTATTGTCAAAATATTTCGAAATATTTATGCAATTTCCAGTTTTTACATTCTAGTTTGTTTTCTTTTATATATATAGATCTGGCGTAACGGACAGACAACTTATTTTTATGTATATAGACTAGCTGTTGGGGTGTCGCGCCACCCCAACACCTAGTATATATATCTATCTTCTATATATATAAAAATAAGTTGTCTGTCCGTTATGCCAGATTATATCTTATCTATATATAAAAATGAAACTAAACTGAAAAGCAAACTAGAACTAAAAATGTAGAAACTGGAAATTGCATAAATATTTCTATATATTTTGACAATAGATTAAAGTAATTCGAAAACCTTATAACAGATATTGATAATTTGAGGTTTATTATAAATTGTTGAATGTTAGCATGCTTGGCATGTAAAATTTTTTCTAACAGTCAATGTTAGAATGAACACTGACAAATTGAAAAACATTGAAAGAGATAGAATGTTACCAAAAAGCAAAAGCAGGCTTGCGGTTCAAAGAGAAAGGACCAGATTAAGAATGTGCAATTTACGTCAACGAAGGCGTGTCGAGGAACTACCAGAGCAACGCGAAACCAGACTTGCTTCTGAAAGAGAAAGTAAAAAAAGAAGGCGTGCCGAGGAATCTAAAGAACAGCAAGAAAACAGGCTTGCGGCTGATAGAGAAAGTAAGAAAAGAAAGCGTGCCGAGGAATCACAAGAGCAACCTGAAAATTATTGCCTGGCATTCAGGTACAGCCCAGTCGATGATTATGGTAGATGTGCTCAAATCGGGACTATGTCTAAAATTTGTCCCTATTGCAAGACCTTGAAATTAAATGGTGAAACAATGGGAATGTGTTGCGCCTCAGGAAAAGTTAAACGTCCTCTATTGGCTGCACCACTAGAGCCATTGAAAACTTTGCTTACTGGAACTACGTCAGAATCTAAGCGTTTTTTATCACAGATCAGAAAATATAACTCATGCTTCCAAATGACGTCGTTTGGTGCCCAAATCGAAAATCCAGATCAATGTATGCCTACTTTCAAAGTAAAAGGGCAAATTTATCATAAAGCAGGGTCCCTTCTACCATTCTCAGGCGAGAATCATAAATTTTTACAATTGTACTTCATCAGTGATAGATATTCTGAATTGAATGCACGTTGTGAAATTTCTTCCAACGTTGAAAGGACAATCGTTTCTCAATTGCAACATCTTTTCCACGAAAATAATATTTTAGTCCGTCTGTTCAAAACAGCCATCGATTTGATGCCTACTGATACGCATAAAATTGTTATTTCCGCTGACTAAACGCCTCCTGGCCAACATGTGCGTATATACAATGCTCCAACTATCGACGAAGTGGCAATCGTTATGGTCGGTGATCAGTTTTTACCTCGAGATATTATTCTTCATAAGCGAAACGCTCAGTTGGTAAGAATTGTTGAAAGTCATCGATGCTACGATGCCCTACAATATCCTATCATTTTTTGGGATGGAGCCGACGGCTATCCCTTTAATATTAAATTGATGAATCCAACCACTAACAAAGAAATGAATAAGAAATGCAGTGCAATGCATTATTATTCCTATAGACTAATAATTCGGCAGGATGAAGAGAATTATATTTTAAAATGCCGTCCATTGTTTCACCAATATGTCGTTGATATGTAAGAAAAAATTGAATCAGAACGTTTGCTATATATCCGCCTGAATCAGACCAAGCTCCACTCTGAACAATACATTCATTTGCGAGATGCAATTGTAAATGAAGGTAATACCACAAACGTTGGAAAATTAACGATTTTACCTTCGTCATATGCTGGCCGTCATATGCATGAATATGCTCAAGATGCTATTGCATATGTTCGTCTCTATGGTCGTCCAGATTTATTTATTACATTTACATGTAATCAATCTTGGGACGAGATACAGCAGCTTTTACTTCAAGGACAATCGGCGGTTCATAGATATGACATTACGGCCCGTGTCTTCCGGCTTACCGTAGTGCATGCCAAGCTCTGAATTTATTGGAGAATGACCAGCACTGGGATAACTGCATCAATGACGCGTGCGAAACGTCAACTCCAATTCAAATTCGTGCATTGTTTGGCATCATACTAACAAATTGCTCTCCATCAGCTCCTACAGAGTCTTGGGAAAAATATAAATCAAAAATATTCGAAGATGTACTCCATCGAAAACGGTTAGAGACGTCAGATAAGACTTTTGATTTTACATCAGAAATTTATAACTACACTTTAGTTATTATAGAAGATTTGTGCGTATGTATGGCAAACAAACCTCTTCAGGATTTGGGAATGCTTTCACCTAATCGTACCGCTGCTGTTTCGACATGTGTAGAATTGGATCGTGAACAAAGTTACAGTACGAGTGATCTATTGTCGTATGTACAAAATAACATTTCCAAGTCAACGTCGGAACAAAAAGACATTTATGATACGATTATGCATTGTCTCGATAACAACGTTGGAGAAATTTTCTTTTTGGATGCGCCAGGAGGTACTGGTAAAACGTTTGTGATAAAACTGATTCTGGCATCAATTCGATCAAAAAGTGATATAGCGTTGGCAATTGCGTCGTCCGGAATAGCCGCAACGTTGCTGGCTGGTGGAAGAACTGCTCATTCCGCTTTGAAATTGCCTCTCAATTTGCATTCTACAGAAACCCCCACGTGCAATATTTCCAAATCATCTGGGATGGGTAAAGTATTGCAGCAATGCAAACTTATTATTTGGGACGAGTGCACAATGGCACACAAAAAAATCGCTCGAGGCTCTGGATCAATGTTTGAAAGATATGCGAGGGAATTCGAAACTCTTTGGCAGCACATTAATTTTGCTTGTGGGAAATATCAGGCAAACATTACCTATAATACCTAGATCAACCCCTGCAGACGAAATGAATGCTTGCCTGAAAAATTCTAATTTATGGGCACACGTAAAAACATTAAAATTAACTACAAATATGCGTGTCCGATTGCAAATCGATTACTCTGGTCAAACATTTTCAGATCAATTACTGGCAATTGGAAACGGAAAGACTTAATTTCAGGACGTATACAACTACCTGCTGAATTCTGTAATTTAGTGACGTCCAAAAATGAATTGATTGAAAAAGTATTTCCGAATATTCTAAACAATTATAAAAATAATAAATGCTAAGTGAAAGAGCGATTCTTGCACCCAAAATTATAGACGTCCACGAAATCAACAATATTGTTTTGACCAAGATTCGAGACCAGGCAGTCCTTTACAAATCAGTCGACACAGTTTTGGAACCAAATGAGGTGGTTAATTATCCATCTGAATTTTTAAATTCCGTGGATCTTTCAGGGATTCCATCACACGTGCTACAACTAAAAATAGGTGTACCAATAATACTGTTACGAAATATTAACCCACCAAAGCTTTGCAATGGCACGCGACTTGCCGTAAAAAAAAAACAATGGAAAACGTAATAGAGGCAACAATCTTGACAGGGCCTTTTGAGGGTGAGGCTGTTCTTATTCCTCGCATTCCCATGATTCCAACGGATCTGCCATTTCAATTTAAAAGATTGCAATTGCCAATTCGATTAGCACTGGCAATCACTATCAACAAAGCTCAAGGTCAATCATTAGAAAAATTGGTATTGATCTTAATACTGATTATTTTTCCCATGGACAATTGTACGTTGCATTTTCGAGGGTCGGTAAACCTGGCAATCTATTTATATGCAGCGACATTTGGACAGCGAAGAATGTAGTATATTCGTAAGTTTTACGCAGTTAATTTGTATTGTATCTATCTATCTATCTATCTATATAAAAACGAGTTGTGTGTATGCATGTTTGTTTGTTTGTAAAAAGAGCGTTTGCATATGACGTCGTTATTAGTACATAAGGCTTTGTATATGCACAGACAATGGGAAAGCCAAGAATGTTGTATGTTCGCAAGATTTACGTAGTTCAAAACACATATATAAATCTATCTATATTCATAGGTGGTACACAGGGACACAACTACAATGGCGCGTAAATAATATGGCAAGTAACGACTTACGCACGCAGGGGGGGGGGGCTTGGGGGGGTTGCGAAGTGCCCCCATCAACTAGGTGTTGGGGTGGCGCGAAGTGCCACCCCAACAGCAAGTAGAAGATATAAATAAAGACAGATATAATCTGGCGTAACAGACATAGTGTAACAGACATAACACACAAACAACTTATTTTATATATATAGAAGATAGATAGATAGATAGATAGAAGATATACAGGCTAACAAATATAATGTAAATTGTAGTTATTAGCTCCAACTGCAAACTCTAGCCCATATCAAATAATTTAATTTTAAGAAGTAGGAATTGCGGCAGAAACCTATATGGAAGTGTCATGTATAGTACCGTTTACAGTTCTCAAATACTCAAAGGACGTCGGACCGGGTACATTAACCAAAAGCAGGCGTAGAAAGAAGCATTCATGTTGATTGGGGTGAACGGTGTAGAGTCTTCCTATCGTGGTATCTTTGAAGACGGTAGGTTGGCCGTCGACTGACCTACCCTGTTTTCGACGTTCAAATACTTTATTTTTAGTATTCCACGTGTAATACGAAGGCACTTCAGTATACAGCAGTTTTTTGCAAAAAGAATCATTTTTGCATAGCGAAAAGAAAGCAGTTAACTTTGTATCCGATGGATTCAGGGCTCTTTGTTGCACGTTGTTGTCCGAGAAATAAACACGTTGACCATTCTGTAAATATACCGCTCAGTGAACAACAGCTGGACTACGTTCATGTATCGGAAATGAAAGAATTCGCCAAACAGCTTCATTACTGCTTATGTATCTTCCAGCCTGATATTGCACGATTTCGTCGATATCTTTGATTTCGGAATGCAAGCCAAAAACTGCCATGTCACTGCCTTTGTTGACGTATTTACATATGTATTTTATTGCCTTTACGGAGTTATAGTATTCAACGTTTATGTGTGCATTAAATGTTTTTGATAATAATGGGGAATATGGAACAACCCACTGGTTATCTACTTCGATGGTGGTACCTTTACCCTTTTTTATTATTGCTGTTTTACCGCCATCTTCAGTAGATCTTCTTCTATATTGTCGGTAACCATCATTGCCAGGAATTGTGTTGGATACTAAAAGTCGAGGATATTGCTTTGTGCACCTTCCTTTGGCCATGCATGGTGAATTTTCGTTCAATGCACCGCAAGGTCCATGTATCACATTTTTGCAACAATATCATATAACCCCTTATCGACATTTTCATCAAGTATTTCAGCGGAAATAACATCATCAATTTCGTTAGACGTAATTTTATTATGTAGCCAGATTAGTATATGTGCGTGTGGCAAACCTTGTTTTTGCCATTCCACTGAGTACATCCAGCATCGCACTGACCCAAACACTTCAAGTTTTACTATGTAGTTTATCAGTGATTTCAACAATGTTAGAATGAACATGTTTGACAAATTGAAAAACATTGAAAAAGATAGAATGTTACCAAATCCTACAATGGCAGAAGAAACAGCCGAGGAAGCTGCTCATCAACCGATACATGAACGTAGTCCAGCTGTTGTTCACTTAGCGGTACATTTACAGAATGGTCAACGTGTTTATTTCTCGGACACCAACGTGCAACAAAGAGCCCTGAATCCACCGGATACAAAGTTAACTGCTTTCTTTTCGCTATGCAATAATGATTCTTTTGCAAAAAACTGCTGTATACTGAAGTGCCTTCGTATTACACGTGGAATACTAAAAATAAAGTATTTGAACGTCGAAAACAGGGTAAGTCAGTCGACGGCCAACCTACCGTCTTCAAAGATACCACGATAGGAAGACTCTACACCGTTCACCCCAATCAACATGAATGCTTCTTTCTACGCCTGCTTTTGGTGGATTTACCCGGTCCAACGTCCTTTGAGTATTTGAGAACTGTAAACGGTACTATACATGACACTTACCATAGTGCATGCCAAGATCTGAATTTATTGGAGAATGACCAACACCGGGATAACTGCATCAATAACGGGTGCGAAATGTCAACTCCAATTCAAATTCATGCATTGTTTGGCATCATACTAACAACTTGCTCTCCATCAGCTCCTACAGAGTTATGGGAAAAATATAAATCAAAAATGTCCGAAGATATACTCCATCGAAAACGGTTAGAGATATCAGATAGGACTTTTGATTTTACATCAGAAATTTATAACTACACTTTAGTTATTATAGAATACATTTTTATATATATAGATTTGTGCGTATGTATGGCAAACAAACCTCTTCAGGATTTTGGAATGCTTTCACCTAATCGTACCACTGCTGTTTTGACATGTGTAGAATTGGATCGTGAACAAAGTTAAAGTACGAGTTATCTATTTTCGTATGTTCAAAATAACATTTCCAAGTCAACGTCGGAACAAAAAGACATTTATGATACGATAATGCATTGTGTCGATAACAACGTTGGAGAAATGTTCTTTTTGGATGCGCCAGGAGGTAGGGGAGAGTCGGGTAAGATGGACCCCATTTTGGTTTTTCGTCTGCGGAAGAGGTTGGCAACGACTGACGAAAGGTGTCTAACTTGTCCCCAAAACATTGAGTTACGTAAAGAAACCTTCTTCACACATAAATCAGCCGTATTTCCGGGCCCAGATAAAAAAAACTGAAGTTGGTCAAAAGGTCCATCTTGCCCAACCCATAGGATAAGACGGACCAGCCCTTTGGGCAAGACGGACCCAATTGCTCAAAAAGATTGATTGTCTCTAAACAATTTTATTTCGAATACTTAAAATACTAGTAGTAAGTAAAAAAGTAAAAAGTTAGCAAATAACTATATTTAAACACTGTACGAGGCAAAATCTACGTGAAAAACGAACTGAGCCGACTGTCTCGTCGTCCCGCCCGAAGGGGTCGGTTTTGGCAACTTCATGATGACCTCTTCTGTTCGCACGAAGCTCATCTCTTCAGTTGCTGTGAATTTGCTCGATGGAGCTAATCGCTTCCAAAACTGAACTTGGAAACCATCAGATTCACAATCACACACAACTCCAACATAATTCCTGAAGCTCTTCTTGGTCGGCACTTTCCAACCAAGAAATCCCCACTTTTTGGTTCGGTTCCATCAAGAAACTCCTCCTCCTCTGACCCATCCAAATGCAAGCTGTCATCACTTTCATCATCCAGCGCGATATGTTCATCGAAGCTGTCTTCCCCGTTCCCAGGCTGTTTGGAGAGGTTTCTCTTTTCAGGCCGTTTTCTTTGAGCTTTCTTTTCTGATTTTTTTCTTTTCAACTCAAATTCTTCTTCCAGTCTGTTTTTTTCAGGTGTGTTCGTCAGAATTTTGGACTTTGTTCTTTTCCTAGACGTTTTTCCGTCTCTTGCATAGAAACTCGCCTTAGGGTGAGGACGAACCGACTCTGGAGTCACTGGCATAGTCGCAGAAATCACTGAGCTACTGGTAGTTGGCAGCACGTCGTTATTCAAGCTCTCGTCGCCAGGGCTGGTTGATGGAACTGCAGACTGGCCTGTCATGGGAGACGTCTCTGGTGCTGGTCGGTCTGTCACAAAGGCGCTGAGAAAGTCGTGATCTTGGAAAACGTTCCTATTCAAAGGGTATGTTCCTGTTTTTTGGAACCCGCTTAGTACGTTTTCCATGACGAAAGCTCTTGGAAAAGCGATTCCAACGAATATTCCGATTTCATAAATGGTAATCCTCCTGTTTGGGTTCGAAATCATCCACGAGTTAGCTGCTTCATTGTAGTATCGCTTGAATGGCCCATAAACAGCAACATCAAGAGGCTGCAGCTTGTGACTGCAATGTGGCGGAAGCGTTAAGACGTCAATGCCGTTTTCTCTGCAAAGATTAACCACGCTCAATGAGACGTGCGAATCATGGTTATCCATAATCAGCAGCAGTCGATTTGTGGGCGAGCAACTGGTTTGGGAGATCAGATGGCGTATCATATCCGGGAAGATTTCGGCTGTCATCCATCCAGACGGCTGGCATTTTCCTGTGCTTCCAGGGGGCGTGCCATTGAGAAAACTTTGAAGCCAGTTCACTCGTGGAAAGACAAAGAAAGGGGCTATCGACTGGCCAGCTGCGTTGATACACCCTACGACTGTTACCAGCGTCCCTCGCTCAGCCGAAGTAATGCGTCCAACTTGCTTTGATCCCTTTTCTGCAACCACCTTTGGTGTCTTGTGAACGGTGGTTACTACAGTCTCGTCAAGATTATATATTCTATTCGGCGGATACTTGTGCTTTATAAGCAGCTCTTCTAAATTATTGAAGAATTCGCTGACATTCGTCCTGTTGAAGCTGGTGGCTCTGGCAAGGCTTGTCGCTTCGGAGGACCTTAGGGAAAGCCCAACACGACTCATAAAGCTATTCATCCAGTCTTTTCCTGCACACTTATTTTCAGTCCAGTTCTTCGGCATATTCTTCCCTTTGGCCTGGGCATATTCATATGCAAGCTGACCTGCTTCCTTTTTCGTAAGTCCATGATGCATGTGCTGTGCCGTGATCATATAGTCCTTCAGAAGTATCTCTTCGTTTGCTGAGAACACACTTTTAAAGTTGAAGGTAGTTGCCAACTCCACTGATTGGGGATCTTCTGCTGCGTCGAGTTTTGCAACTGCTCTTCGCATTGTGCTTCGTGGCAAACCAACCTCTTTCGAAACTTTGCGAAGCGGCGAACCAGATTTAACTCGCATAGCAGCTGCTCTCAGTAAGTCCTGGTCGTGGAGACCGCGGGTGGTTTTCCTAGTATACTTTCCCATTCTGCAAAAGAGAGACAGCTTAATATATTTCTAATTGACATGCGGGAACAATAAATGCAACACAATATTCACAAAATACGTATAAAATAATAACTTCGAAAAAGATCCCAGATGATAGGGGGCAAGACGGACCGGTCCGTCTTACCCGCTGTCTCTGTGGTCCATCATACCCTAAACCCGCTTTTTCGGAATAGTTAAAAATTATAACATAAGATGGCGCTGCAATGAAAAAAATTAATGTCTCACACACTCTCCTAGACCTCCATATTTGTAAGAAAAATTACCACAGTATAAAACAGAACATTAGAAACACCAGAAAAGAAAAACATTTACCTCAAAAGCCGGTTTCGAGAATGTGAAAACGAATAAAAATATTTTCCTCGAAGACAAGATTGGCTTCAACTCTCAGACTTCGCTCCGAAACTTGCCACTAGATGGCCGTTGTTTCTAGCTCTACAAGTGATAAAAAGGTGACGCTCAAGTCGAGCAATGACAAAAGGTCCGTCTTGCCCCCCGATCCGTCTTACCCGACTCTCCCCTACTGGTAAAACGTTTGTGATAAAACTGATGCTGGCATCAATATGATCAAAAAATGATATAGCGTTGGCAATTGCGTCGTCCGGAATAGCCACAACGTTGCTGGCTGGTGGAAGAACTGCTCATTCCGCTTTGAAATTGCCTCTGAGTTTGCATTCTACAGAAACTCCCACGTGCAATATTTCCAAATCATCTGGGATTGGTAAAGTATTGCAGCAATGCAAACTTATTATTTGGGACGAGTGCACAATGGCACACAAAAAAATCGCTCGAGGCTCTGGATCAATGTTTGAAAGATTTACAAGGGAATTCGAAACCCTTTGGCAGCACATTAATATTGCTTGCGGGAGATTTCAGGCAAACATTACCTATAATACCTAGATCAACCCCTGCAGACGAAATGAATGCCTGCCTGAAAAATTCTAATTTATGGGCACACGTAAAAACATTAAAATTAACTACAAATATGCGTGTCCGATTGCAAATCGATGACTCTGGTCAAACATTTTCAGATCAATTACTGGCAATTGGAAACGGAAAGCTCACAGTAGACTCAATTTCAGGACGTATACAACTACCTACTGAATTCTGTAATTTAGTGACGTCCAAAAATGAACTGATTGAAAAAGTATTTCCGAATATTCTAAATAATTATAAAAATAATAAATGGCTAAGTGAAAGAGCGATTCTTGCACCCAAAATTATAGACGTCCACGAAATCAACAATATTGTTTTGACCAAGATTCGAGACCAGCCAGTCCTTTACAAGTCAGTCGACACAGTTTTAGAACCAAATGAGGTGGTTAATTATCCATCTGAATTTTTAAATTCCGTGGATCTTTCAGGGTTTCCACCACACGTGCTACAACTAAAAATAGGCGTACCAATAATACTGTTAAGAAATATCAACCCACCAAAGCTTTGCAATGGCACGCGACTTGCCGTAAAAAAAAAAAAAAACAATGGAAAACGTAATAGAGGCAACAATCTTGACAGGGCCTTTTGAGGGTGAGGCTGTTCTTATTCCTCGCATTCCCATGATTCCAACGGATCTGCCTTTTCAATTTAAAAGATTGCAATTCCCAATTCGATTAGCATTTGCAATCACTATCAACAAAGCTCAAGGTCAATCATATGAAAAATGTGGTATTGATCTTAATACTGATTGTTTTTCCCATGGACAATTGTACGTTGCATTTTCGAGGGTCGGTAAACCTGACAATCTATTTATATGCAGCAACAATTGGACAGCGAAGAATGTTGTATATTCGCAAGTTTTACGCAGTTAATGTGTATTGTATCTATCTATCTATCTATCTATATAAAAACGAGTTGTGTGTATGCATGTTTGTTTGTTTGTAAAAAGAGCGTTTGCATATGACGTCGTTATTAGTACATAAGGCTTTGTATATGCACAGACAATGGGAAAGCCAAGAATGTTGTATATTCGCAAGTTTTACGTAGTTCAAAACACATATATAAATCTATCTATATTCATAGGTGGTACACAGGGACACAACTACAATGGCGTGTAACTAATATGGCGCGTAAAGACTTACGCGCGGGGGGGGGGGGCTTGGGGAGGCGCGAAGCGCCCCCATCAACTAGGTGTTGGGGTGGTGCAAAGTGCCACCCCCACAGCAAGTAGAAGATATAAATATAGATAGATATAATCTGGCGTAACAGACATAGTGTAACAGACATAACACACAAACAACTTATTTTATATATATAGAAGATAGATAGATAGATAGATAGATAGAAGATATACAGGCTAACAAATATAATGTAAATTGTAGTTATTAGCTCCGACTACAAACTCTAGTCCATATCAAATAATTTAATTTTAAGAAGTAGGAATTGCGGCAGAAACCTATTTGGTAGTGTAATTTACATAAAGGATCGAAATAATTTATTAAACAAGGACAATGAAAGTTTCGTCGCATATAGCTAAAACATAATAAAGAACAAACCACGGCATATAGTAACTAAATTTTCATAGTTAAGAACAAACTGCTACAACCGGTTGTAGCGTAAAAATAGGAACCCTTCGTTCCATAAAAAAATATAAATAGAGATATCAAAGTCAATTATGCAACAGCAAAACCATTAAAGCTCTAAAAAGAACTGAAAAGCGAGAAAAATCTGTCATTCCTAGCTGATTAAGCAAAGAAAACCACCATCCAAGTCAGTCTTAATCCTCTATCTAATAAGATGATCTTATGTTTCAATAAAATTAATGTAACTAATATCACATTTAGTGGCGTGTTCACCTAGGGTGAGGCAAGTTAAAAGCATTTTCTGTGAACAATAGATGGTCCAGACTCATCGTATTCCTGTTTAGAAATCCACATCTCTTGGAAAGTTGAGAGGGAAGCTAAGATAGATCCACCAATCCATACGGAGTATTTACGCTCAGATGGGGCAATAACTTTAATCTTCATGGCGGATGGTGCAAGAGCAGTAATTTCTTTTTGCATTCTGTCAGCAATGCTAGGGTACATGGTAGAACCACCAGACAAAACGATGCTGGCATAGAGATCCTTTCTGATGTCGACATCACATTTCATAATACTCTTGTACGTAGTTTCGTGAATCCCGTAAGATTCCATACCGAGAAAAGATGGCTGGAATAAGACTTCTGGGCATCTGAATCTCTCATTACCTATAGTGATGATCTGACCATCAGGCAGCACATAGCTCTGTTCAAGAGATGCTGAGCTGGCAGCAGTTGCCATCTCCTCTTCGAAATCCAAAGCAACATAACAGAGTTTTTCTTTGATATCTCGAACGATTTCTCGTTCGGCAGTGGTGGTAAAGGAATATCCTCGCTCAGTTAAAATTTTCATCAAGTAATCGGTCAAATCTCGACCAGCTAGATCCAATCTTCTAATCGCATGTTGAATGGCATAACCTTCGTAGATGGGTACAGTATGTGAAACACCATCGCCAGAGTCAAGAACAATACCAGTGGTTCTTCCAGATGCATAGAGGGAAAGGACTGCTTGAATGGCAACATACATAGCAGGGGTGTTAAAAGTTTCAAACATTATTTGAGTCATTTTTTCTCTGTTGGCTTTTGGGTTAAGAGGAGCTTCGGTGAGTAAAACTGGGTGCTCTTCTGGGGCCACGCGAAGTTCGTTGTAAAATGTATGATGCCAAATCTTTTCCATATCGTCCCAGTCTGTGACAATCCCATGCTCTACAGGATACTTAAGTCTCAAAATTCCCCTTTTTGCTTGAGCGTCATCACCTACATAAGTATCCTGGCTGCCTGAATTAATCATCACTCCCGTATGTTTTGGACGCCCAACCACAGCAGGAAACAAAGTTTTTGGTTGATCATCTCCTGAAAATCCTGCTTTACAAATACCAGATCCATTATCAATAACAATTGCAGCAACTTCTTCTGTCATTTTATATTATTTGTAATACTAATAATATCCACGTGTCGAGTAGCCTGAACCTAAGAAAGAACAAAACTAATTTTAAAATTTTATGGTATTTTTATGGTGTGAATTAAAAATTTTTAATTATTGCTCGCTGACCATACATACTTTCCCTGTTTCTAGTTAAATAAAATTATTTTATATAAAATTTTCAGGAAATATTTTAGTTTCAGATGACAAATCAGATTTTTGCTAAAGCAACCCAAAAATTACTGCATTTTGTATAACTATGTCTACTTTCTTTTTATAATAGAAAAAATTCCATTTTGATTTTTATCAATAAAAACGAACAGAAAATTAATTTAAAAAGCTTTTTCTACATGATAAGTTCTATAAAAAAAAGTTAAAGAGCCCCATTAAGCCAAGAATTAGCAAAAAGAAAGTCAAATAATCTTCAAAGACTAAAACTACAACAAATTACTATCAATACATAAATGAAACTCAAAAAAAGAAATTATAATAGAAGTATAGTGAACGTGGCTTCTGCCCCACCTAAATCTACCATTCAATTTACATCATGTTTAGTCCATTTAAATCACTTTAACATCAATTATTGCACATTTTGAATATTTTTATCCATAAATTCAAAATGAAAACTAGTCCTTGGACATCAAACGTCGTTACGCGCCATATTAGTTACGCGCCATTGTAGTTGTGAATATAGATAGCCACCTATGAATATAGATAGATTTATATATGTGTTTTGAACTACGTAAAACTTGCGAATATACAACATTCTTGGCTTTCCTATTGTCTGTGCATATACAAAGCCTTATGTACTAGTAACAGATAATAATAATAATAATATACAGAATTCAGCAGGTAGTTGTATCCGTCCTGA
The DNA here is from genome assembly GCF_032884065.1 of Artemia franciscana. Lineage (NCBI taxonomy): Eukaryota > Metazoa > Arthropoda > Branchiopoda > Anostraca > Artemiidae > Artemia > Artemia franciscana. The sequence continues at coordinate 23,892,896 of NC_088877.1, forward strand.
AATTGAGTCTACTGGGAGCTTTCCGTTTCCAATTGCCAGCAATTGATCTCAAAATGTTTGACCAGAGTCATCGTTTTGCAATCGGACATGCATATTTGTAGTTAATTTTAATGTTTTTACGTGTGCCCATAAATTTTAATTTTTCAGGTAAGCATTCATTTCGTCTGCAGGGGTTGATCTAGGTATTATAGGTAATGTTTGCCTGAAATCTCCCGCAAGCAATATTAATGTGCTGCCAAAGGGTTTCGAATTCCCGCGCAAATTTTTCAAACATTGATCCAGAGCCTCGAGCGATTTTTTGTGTGCCATTGTGCACTCGTCCCAAATAATAAGTTTGCATTGCTGCAATACTTTACCCATCCCAGATGATTTTGAAATATTGCACCTGGGAGTTTCTGTAGAATGCAAATTCAGAGGCAATTTCAAAGCGGAATGAGTAGTTCTTCCACCAGGCAGCAACGTTGCGGCTATTCCGGACGACGCAATTGCCAACGCTATATCATTTTTTGATCGAATTGATGCCAGAATTAGTTTTATCACAAAAGTTTTACCAGTACCTCCTGGCGCATCCCAAAAAAAAATTTCTCCAACGTTGTTATCGACACAATGCATTATCGTATTATAAATGTCTTTTTGTACCGACATTAACTTGGAAATGTTATTTTGTACATACGACAATAGATAACTCGTACTGTAACTTTGTTCACGATCCAATTCTACACATGTCGAAACAGCAGCGGTACGATTGGGTGAAGGCATTCCCAAATCCTGAAGAGGTTTGTTTGCCATATATACGCACAAATCTTCTATCTATATAAAAATAAGTTGTTTGTGTATTATGTCTGTTATATTATGCCTGTTACAACAGATTATATCTTCTATATACATAAAAATAAGTTGTATGTAGTTTTGTGTTGAGGGTTTGCATATGAAATCTGAAAAATAAAGAAGAAAAAGAAAACTGAAAAAAAAGTAAAAAACTAGAAAAAACTAAAAAGAAACAAGAGAAAAAACTAAAAAATAAAAAAAAATTAAAAAAGAAAAAACCTAAAAAAAAGAAAAAGGTAAAAAAACTAAAATGAAAAACAAAGCTAAGAAAACTAAGTCTGAAAAATAAAGAAGAAAAAGAAAACTAAAAAAAGGAAAAAGGTAAAAAACTAAAAAAAAGAAAGAAACTAAAAAATAAAAAAATGAAAAAAGAAAAAAACCTAAAAAGAAAAAAAGCTAAAAAACAAAAAAACTAAAAAAAAGAAAAAACTAAAAAAGAAAAAATTAAAAAAGAAGAGAAAACATATGTATATATATAAAAACTGGGAATTGCGCAGATATTTTAATATATTTTGACAATAGATTCAAGTAATTCGAAAACCTTAAAACAGATACCCAAAACTTTAAAGTTTATTATAAATTGTTGAGCTTTAGCATGCTTGGCAAGTAAAGATTTTTCCAAGCGTCAATGTTAAAATGAACATTGACAAATTGAAAAACTTTGAAAAAGATTAAAAAAGAAAAAATTAAAGCATGTTTGTTTTTGTATGTTCTAGGGTTTGCATATGAAGTCTTAAAAAAAAGAAAAACCTAAAAAAAAAAAAAAAAAAGAAAAAAAATAAAACAGGAAAAAAACTAAAAAGAAAAAAAGCTAAAAAAACTAAAAAAGCAAAAAAAAGAAAAATAAAAAAAAGAAAAACTAAAAAAGAAAAACAAAAAAAAACTAAAAAAAGAAAACACTAAAAAAGAAAACAAATCAATAAAAGAAGAAACTAAAAAAAAGAAAAACTAAAAAAGGAAAAAACTGAGAAAAAAACTAAAATCAAAACTATATCTATATATATAAAAATAAGTTGTATATATGCTTGTTTGTTTGTTTTTGGGTTTGCATGTGACGTCATTATAAGTATATAAGGCTTTGTAAATGAAGTTATTATAAGATGACACTACAGACCGGGACACCAGGACACAAATGACGACCGGGACACAGGGAATATAAATGAAGACCGGGACACTCGAAGAGAAATTACAGACAGGGAAACCGGGACACAAATGGCAACCGGGACACAGGGACAGAGGGAATATAAATGACGACCGGGAGAGTCAAAGAGAAATTATAGACTGGGATACCAGGACACAAATGACGACCGGGACACAGTAACAAAACTACAATGGGGACGCCGGGGGGCACAGGGGGATATATAAACGATGACGGGGACACGGGGAATGTTCTGTCCCGGTGTCCCGGTTGCCATTTGTGTCCCGGTGTCCCTGTCTGTAATTTCTCTTGGAGTGTCCCGGTCTTCATTTATATCCCCTGTGTCCCGGTCGTCATTTGTGTCCCGGTGTCCCGGTCTGTAGTGTCATCTTATAATAACGTCATTTACAAAGCCTTATATACTTATAATGACGTCACAGTCAAACCCAAAAACAAACAAACAAGCATATTTACAACTTGTTTTTATATATATAGATATAGTTTTGATTTTAGTTTTTTTTCTCAGTTTTTTCCTTATTTAGTTTTTCTTTTTTTTAGTTTCTTCTTTTTATTGATTTAGTTTTTTCTTTTTTTCTTTTTTTTTAGTTTTTTCTTTTTCTATTTTTCCTTTTTTTTGTTTTTTAGTTTGTTTTTTTTCATTGATTTTCTTTTTTAGTTTTTTTTTAGTTTTGTAACTTTTTTAGCTTTTTTTCAGTTTTTTACCTTTTTTATTTTATTTTTCTTTTCTTTTTTAGTTTTTTACCTTTTTCTTTCTGTTTTAGTTTTCATTTTCTTCTTTATTTTTCAGATGTCATATGCAAACCCTCAAACATACAAAAAAACAAACATGCTTTAATTTTTTTTCTTTTTTAGTTTTTTCTATTTTTTAGTTTTGTAGCTTTTTTAGTTTTTTTAGCTTTTTCTTCTTTTTAGTTTTTTACCTTTTTTATTTTTTTTCTTTTTTTTGTTTTTTTTTCTTTTTAGGTTTTTCTTTTTTTTAAGACTTCATATGCAAACCCTAAAACATACAAAAAAACAAACATGCTTTAATTTTTTTCTTTTTTAATCTTTTTCAAAGTTTTTCAATTTGTCAATGTTCATTCTAACATTGACGCTTGGAAAAATCTTTACGTGCCAAGCATGCTAAAGCTCAACAAATTATAATAAACTTTAAAGTTTTGGGTATCTGTTTTAAGGGTTTCGAATTACTTGAATCTATTGTCAAAATATATTGAAATATTTGTGCAATTCCCAGTTTTTATATATATATATACAGATATGTTTTCTCTTCTTTTTTAATTTTTCTTTTTTAGTTTTTTCTTTTTTTTTAGTTTTTTAGCTTTTTTAGTTTTTTTAGCTTTTTTTCTTTTTAGTTTTTTACCTTTTTATTTTTTTTTTATTTTAATTTTTTAAGTTTTTCTTTTTAGGTTTTTTATTTTTTTATTTTTTAGTTTTTTTCTTTTTTTTAGTTTTTTACCTTTTTCCTTTTTTTGTTTTCTTTTTCTTCTTTATTTTTCAGACTTAGTTTTCTTAGCTTTGTTTTTCATTTTAGTTTTTTACCTTTTTCTTTTTTTTAGGTTTTTTCTTTTTTAATTTTTTTTTATTTTTTAGTTTTTTCTTTTTTTTCTTTTTAGTTTTTTTCTAGTTTTTTACTTTTTTTTCTTTTTTCAGTTTTCTTTTTCTTCTTTATTTTTCAGACGTCATATGCAAACCCTCAACACAAAAATACATACAACTTATTTTTATATATATAGAAGATATAATCTGGCGTAACAGGCATAATATAACAGACATAACACACAAACAACTTATTTTTATATAGATAGAAGATTTGTACGTATGTATGGCAAACAAACCTCTTCAGGATATGGGAATGCCTTCACCTAATCGTACCGCTGCTGTTTCGACATGTGTAGAATTGGATCGTGAACAAAGTTACAGTACGAGTCGTACAGTATTGTCGTATGTACAAAATAACATTTCCAAGTTAACGTCGGAACAAAAAGACATTTATGATACGATAATGCATTGTGTCGATAACAACGTTGGATAAATTTTCTTTTTGGATGCGCCAGGAGGTACTGGTAAAACGTTTGTGATAAAACTGATTCTGGCATCAATTCGATCAAAAAATGGTATAGCGTTGGCAATTGCGCCGTCCGGAATAGCCGCAACGTTGCTGCCGGGTGGAAGAACTACTCATCCCGCTTTGAAATCGCCTCTGAATTTGCATTCTACAGAAACTCCCACGTGCAATATTTCCAAATCATCGGGGATGGGTAAAGTATTGCAGCAATGCAAACTTATTATTTGGGACGAGTGCACAATGGCACACAAAAAATCGGTCGAGGCTCTGGATCAATGTTTGAAAGATTTGCGAGGGAATTCGAAACCCTTTGGCAGCACATTAATATTGCTTGCGGGAGATTTCAGGCAAACATTACCTATAATACCTAGATCAACCCCTGCAGACGAAATGAATGCTTGCCTGAAAAATTCTAATTTATGGGCACACGTAAAAATATTAAAATTAACTACAAATATGCGTGTACGATTGCCAAACGATAACTCTGGTGAAACATTTTGAGATCAATTGCTGGCAATTGGAAATGGAAAGGTCCCAGTAGACTCAATTTCAGGACGGATACAACTACCTGCTGAATTCTGTAATTTAGTGACGTCCAGAAATGAATTGATTGAAAAAGTATTTCTGAATATTCTAAACAATCATAAAAATAATAAAAGTCTAAGTGAAAGAGCGATTCTTGCACCCAAAAATATAGACGTCCACGAAATCAACAATATTGTTTTGACCAAGATTCGAGACCACGCAGTCCTTTACAAGTCAGTCGACACAGTTTTGGAACCAAATGAGCCGGTTAATTATCCATCTGAATTTTTAAATTCCGTGGATCTTTCAGCGTTTCCACCACACGTGCTACAGCTAAAAATAGGCGTACCAATAATACTGTTAAGAAATATCAACCCACCAAAGCTTTGCAATGGCACGCGACTAGCCGTAAAAAAAAAAACAATGGAAAACGTAATAGAGGCCACAATCTTGACAGGGCCTTTTGAAGGTGAGGGTATTCATATTCCTCGCATTCCCACGATTCCAACGGATCTGCCTTTTCAATTTAAAAGATTGCAATTCCCAATTCGATTAGTATTTTCCATCACCATCAACAAAGCTCAAGGTCAATCATTAGAAAATGTGGTATAGATCTTAATACTGATTGTTTTTCCCATGGACAATTGTACGTTGCATGTTCGAGGGTCGGTAAACCTGACAATCTATTTATATGCAGCGACAATTGGACAGCGAAGAATGTTGTATATTCGCAAATTTTACGGAGTTAATTTGTATTGTATCTATCTATCTATCTATCTATATAAAAACGAGTTGTGTGTATGCATGTTTGTTTGTTTGTAAAAAGAGCGTTTGTATATGACGTCATTATTAGTACATAAGGCTTTGTATATTCACAGACAATGGGAAAGCCAAGAATGCTGTATATTCGCAAGTTTTACGTAGTACAAAACACATATATAAATCTATCTATATTCATAGATGGTACACAGGGACACAACTACAATGGCGCGTAACTAATATGGCGCGTAACGACTTACGCGCGCGGGGGGCTTGGGGTTGGGGGACATGAAGCACCCCCACCAATTAAGTGTTGGGATGGCATGAAGCGCCCCCCCCCCCCCAACAGCTAGTAAAATACAAAAATGAAAAAATATAAAAATAAGACCAACTTTGATGTCCAAGGACTAGTTTTCATAATTTCGTTTTTTGAGTTTCATTTATGTATTGATCTTAATTTGTTGTCGAGCAATAATTAAAATTTTTAATTCACACCATAAAAATACCAGAAAATTTTAAAATCAGTCTTGTTCTTTCTTAGGTTCAGGCTACTCGACACGTGGATATTATTAGTATTACTAATAATATAAAATGACAGAAGAATTTGCTGCAATTGTTATTGATAATGGATCTGGTATTTGTAAAGCAGGATTTTCAGGAGATGATCAACCAAAAACTTTGTTTCCTGCTGTGGTTGGGCGTCCAAAACATACGGGAGTGATGATTAATTCAGGCAGCCAGGATACTTATGTAGGTGATGACGCTCAAGCAAAAAGGGGAATTTTGAGACTTAAGTAACCTGTAGAGCATGGGTTTTCACAGACTGGGACGATATGGAAAAGATCTAGCATCATACATTTTACAACGAACTTCGCATGGCCGAAGTTCGGCCATGCGAAGTTCGGCCACCATCTATTGTCCGAAGTTCGGCCACCATCTATTGTTCACAGAAAATGCTTTTAACGTGCCTCACCCTAGGTGAACACGCCACTAAATGTGATATTAGTTACATTATTTTTATTGAAACATAAGATCATCTTATGTTTAACCTGACTTATATAGAGGACTAGCTGTTGGGGTGGCGCTTCGCGCCACCCCAACACCTAGTTGGTGGGGTACTTCGCGCCCCCCCAAGCCTCCCCGCGCGCGTAAGTCGTTACGTGCCATATTAGTTACGCGCCATTGTAGCTGTGTCCCTGTGTCCCAACTGTGAATAGAGATAGATATAAATATATATGTTTAACTACGTAAAACATGCGAATATACAAAATTCTTCGCTGTCCCATTGTCTGTGCATATAAATAGCATTTATATTCCCTGTGTCCCGGTCGTCATTTGTGTCCTGGTGTCCCAGTTTGTATTTTCTCTTTGAGTGTCCGGGTCGTCATTTATATTCCCTGTTTCCCAGCGTCCCGGTCGTCATTTGTGTCCCGGTGTCCCGGTCTGTAATTTCTATTCAAACAATCCCTGTGTCTCAGTCCTCAATTATATATCCCGCCTGTGCCCCCGGCGTCCCCGTTGTAGTTGTGTCCCTGCGTCCCGGTCGTCATTTATATTCCCGGTCGTGATTTGTGTCCGGTTGTCCCAGTCTGTAATTTTTCTTTGAGGTTCCTGGTCGTCATTTATATTCCCTCTGTGTCGGTCGTCATTTGTGTCCTGGTCTGTAATTTATCTTTGAGTGTTTTTTCTTTTCAGTTTTTTTAGTTTTTTACATTTTTTCAGTTTTTTTTTCTTCCTTATTTTTCAGCGTCACTATGAAGTACATATCGCCAAACCTTTGTTTTTTAACTTAAATCTGGTAGGCATTGATGACCTTATCCAAGTCAAAATCCCAAACCCAATCATCATCGCTATCATTTTCAGTTTTGATATGTTTTGACTCTCGCTTTCCAGGTGGATTTTCATCTAACTGCGAGGTTTTGCGTTCTTTAGCCTCAAGCCTGTTTCCTTGCTGTTCTTTTGATTCCTCGGCACGCTTTCTGTTCTTTCTTTCTCTATCAGCCTCAAGCCTGTTTTCTTGCTGTTCTTTTGATTCCTCGGCACGCTTTCTTTTCTGACTTTCTCTATCAGCAGCAAGTTTTTTGGCATAGACTCTTTGAGCATCTTCATCGGCTTTTGCCGTTGTAAGTTCATCAGTCATTTTAAACTTAGACATGAATAGATTTTTACGTGAACGTATGTCTTAAATATCTTGAATGACGTCACCGTCAAAGCAAAAATGACAGCTAATTTCATGACGTCAGTCAACACAGAAACATGACGTCACCTGATCCACAGACAGACACACAGACAGACAACTTATTTTTATATCTATAGATTAAGACTGACTTGGATGGTGGTTTTCTTTGCTTAATCAGCTAGGAATGACAGTTTTTTCTCGCTTTTCAGTTGTTTTTAGAGCTTTAATGGTTTTTGCTGTTGCATAATTGACTTTGATATCTCTATTTATATTTTTTTATGGAACGAAGGGTTCCTATTGTTACACTACAACCGGTTGTAGCAGTTTGTTCTTAACTATGAAAGTTTAGTTACTATATGCCGTGGTTTGTTCTTTATTATGTTTTAGCTATATGCGAGGAAACTTTCATTGTCCTTGTTTAATAAATTATTTCGATTCTTTATGTAAATTACACTACCATATTGGTTTCTGCCACAATTCCTACTTCTTAAAATTAAATTATTTGATATGGGCTAGAGTTTGTAGTTGGAGCTAATAACTACAATTTACATTATATTTGTTAGCCTGTATATCTTCCATCTATCCATCTATCTATCTATCTATCTTCTATATATATAAAATAAGTTGATTGTGTGTTATGTCTGTTACACTATGTCTGTTACGCCAGATTATATCTATCTATATTTATATCTTCTACTTGCTGTTGGGGTGGCACTTCGCGCCACCCCAACACCTAGTTGATGGGGGCACTTCGCATCCCCCCCAAGCCCCCCCCCCCTGCGCGCGTAAGTCGTTACTTGCCATATTAGTTACGCGCCATTGTAGTTGTGTCCCTGTGTACCACCTATGAATATAGATAGATTTATATATGTGTTTTGAAACTACGTAAATCTTGCGAACATACAACATTCTTGGCTTTCCCATTGTCTGTGCATATACAAAGCCTTATGTACTAATAACGACGTCATATGCAAACGCTCTTTTTACAAACAAACAAACATGCATACGAACAACTCGTTTTTATATACATAGATAGATAGATAGATACAATACAAATTAACTGCGTAAAACTTACGAATATACTACATTCTTCGCTGTCCAAATGTCGCTGCATATAAATAGATTGCCAGGTTTACCGACCCTCGAAAATGCAACGTACAATTCTCCATGGGAAAAACAATCATTATTAAGATCAATACCAAAATTTCTAATGATTGACCTTGAGCTTTGTTGATAGTGATTGCAAGTGCTAATCGAATTGGGAATTGCAATCTTTTAAATTGAAAAGGCAGATCCGTTGGAATCATGGGAATGCGAGGAATAAGAACAGCCTCACCCTCAAAAGGCCCTGTCAAGATTGTTGCCTCTATTACGTTTTCCATTGTTTTTTTTTTTTACGGCAAGTCGCGTGCCATTGCAAAGCTGTGGTGGGTTGATATTTCTTAACAGTATTATTGGTACGCCTATTTTTAGTTGTAGCACGTGTGATGGAATCCCTGAAAGATCCACGGAATTTAAAAATTCAGATGGATAATTAACCACCTCATTTGGTTCCAAAACTGTGTCGACTGATTTGTAAAGGACTGCCAGGTCTCGAATCTTGGTCAAAACAATATTGTTGATTTCGTGGACGTCTATAATTTTGGGTGTAAGAATCGCTCTTTCACTTAGCCATTTATTATTTTTATAATTGTTTAGAATATTCGGAAATACTTTTTCAATCAATTCATTTTTGGACGTCACTAAATTACAGAATTCAGCAGGTAGTTGTATACGTCCTGAAATTAAGTCTTTCCGTTTCCAATTGCCAGTAATTGATCTGAAAATGTTTGACCAGAGTCATCGATTTGCAATCGGACACGCATATTTGTAGTTAATTTTAATGTTTTTACGTGTGCCCATAAATTAGAATTTTTCAGGCAAGCATTCATTTCGTCTGCAGGGGTTGATCTAGGTATTATAGGTAATGTTTGCCTGAAATCTCCCGCAAGCAATATTAATGTGCTGCCAAAGGGTTTTGAATTCCCTCGCATATCTTCCAAACATTGATCCAGAGCCTCGAGCGATTTTTTTGTGTGCCATTGTGCACTCGTCCCAAATAATAAGTTTGCATTGCTGCAATACTTTAACCATCCCAGATGATTTGGAAATATTGCACGTGGGAGTTTATGTAGAATGCAAATTCAGAGGCAATTTCAAAGCGGAATGAGCAGTTCTTCCACCAGCCAGCAACGTTGTGGCTATTCCGGACGACGCAATTGCCAACGCTATATCATTTTTTGATTGAATTGATGCCAGAATCAGTTTTATCACAAACGTTTTACCAGTACCTCCTGGCGCATCCAAAAAGAAAATTTCTCCAACGTTGTTATCGAGACAATGCACAATCGTATCATAAATGTCTTTTTGTTCCAACGTTGACTTGGAAATGTTATTTTGTACATACGAAAATAGATCACTCGTACTGTAACTTTGTTCACGATCCAATTCTACACATGTTGAAACAGCAGCGGTACGATTAGGTGAAAGCATTCCCAAATCCTGAAGAGGTTTGTTTGCCATACATACGCACAAATCTTCTATAATAACTAAAGTGTAGTTTTAAATTTCTGATGTAAAATCAAAAGTCTTATCTGACGTCTCTAACCGTTTTCGATGGAGTATATCTTCGGACATTTTTGATTTATATTTTTCCCAAGACTCTGTAGGAGCTGATGGAGAGCAAGTTGTTAGTATGATGCCAAACAATGCACGAATTTGAATTGGAGTTGACGTTTCGCACGCGTCATTGATGCAGTTATCCCGGTGTTGGTCATTCTCCAATAAATTCAGAGCTTGGCATGCACTACGGTAAGTGTCATGTATAGTACCGTTTACAGTTCTCAAATACTCAAAGGACGTCGGACCGGGTACATTAACCAAAAGCAGGCGTAGAAAGAAGCATTCATGTTGATTTGGGTGAACGGTGTAGAGTCTTCCTATCGTGGTATCTTTGAAGACGGTAGGCTGGCCGTCGACTGACTTACCTTGTTTTCGACGTTCAAATACTTTATATTTAGTATTCCACGTGTAATACGAAGGCACTTCAGTATACAGCAGTTTTTTGCAAAAGAATCATTTTTGCATAGCGAAAAGAAAGCAGTTAACTTTTTATCCGATGGATTCAGGGCTCTTTGTTGCACGTTGTTGTCCGAGAAATAAACACGTTGACCATTCTGTAAATATACCGCTAAGTGAACAACAGCTGGACTACGTTCATGTATCGGAAATGAAAGAATTCGCCAAACAGCTTCATTACTGCTTATGTATCTTCCAGCCTGATATTGTACGATTTCGTCGATATCTCTGATTTCGGACTGCAAGCCAAAAACTGCCATGTCACTGCCTTTGTTGACATATTTACATATGTATTTGATTGCCTTTACGGAGTTATAGTATTCAACGTTTATGTGTGCATTAAATGTTTTTGATAATAATGGGGAATATGGAACAACCCACTGGTTATCTACTTCGATGGTGGTACCGTTACGGTCCTTCGATGGTGGTCCTTTGGCCATGCATGGTGAATTTTCGTTCAATGCACCGCAAGGTCCATGTATCACATTTTTTACAACAATATCATATAACCCCTTATCGACATTTTCATCAGGTATTTCAGCGGAAATAACATCATCAATTTCGTTAGACGTAATTTTATTATGTAGCCAGATTAGTATATGTGCGTGTGGCAAACCTTATTTTTGCCATTCCACTGAGTACATCCAGCATCGCACTGACCCAAACACTTCAAGTTTTACTATGTAGTTTATCAGGGATTTCAACTTTTGCCGGAAGACACGGGCCGTAATGTCATATCTATGAACCGCCGATTGTCCTTGAAGTAAAAGCTGCTGTATCTCGTCCTAAGATTGATTACATGTAAATGTATTAAATAAATCTGGACGACCATAGAGACGAACATACGCAATAGCATCTTGAGCATATTCATGCATATGACGGCCAGCATATGACGAAGGTAAAATTGTTAATTTTCCAACGTTTGTGGTATTACCTTCATTTACAATTGCATCTCGCAAATGAATGTATTGTTCAGAGTGGAGCTTGGTCTGATTCAGGCGGATATATAGCAAACGCTCTGATTTAATTTTTTCTTACATATCAACGACATATTGGTGAAACAATGGACGGCATTTTAAAATTTAATTCTCTTCATCCTGCCGAATTATTAGTCTATAGGAATAATAATGCATTGCACTGCATTTCTTATTCATTTCTTTGTTAGTGGTTGGATTCATCAATTTAATATTAAAGTGATAGCCGTCGGCTTCATCCCAAAAAATGATAGGATATTGTAGGGCATCGTAGCATCGATGACTTTCAGCAATTCTTACCAACTGAGCGTGTCGCTTATGAAGAATATTATCTCGAGGTAAAATCTGATCACCGACCATAACGATTGCCACTTCGTCGATAGTTGGAGCATTGTATCTACGCACATGTTGGCCAGGAGGCGTTTAGTCAGCGGAAATAACAATTTTATGCGTATCAGTAGGCATCAAATCAATGGCTGTTTTGAACAGACGGACTAAAATATTATTTTCGTGGAAAAGATGTTGCAATTGAGAAACGATTGTCCTTTCAACGTTGGGAGAAATTTCACAACGTGCATTCAATTCAGAATATCTATCACTGATGAAGTACAATTGTAAAAATTTAGGATTCTCGCCTGAGAATGGTAGAAGGGACCCTGCTTTATGATAAATTTGCCCTTTTACTTTGAAAGTAGGCATACATTGATCTGGATTTTCGATTTGGCCACCAAACGGCGTCATTTGGAAACATGAGTTATATTTTCTGATCTATGATAAAAAACACTTAGATTCTGACGTAGTTCCAGTAAGCAAAGTTTTCAATGGCTCTAGTGGTGCAGCCAATAGAGGACGTTTAGCTTTTCCTGAGGCGCAACACATTCCCATTGTTTCACCATTTAATTTCAAGGTCTTGCAATAGGGACAAATTTTAGACATAGTCCCGATTTGAACACATCTACCATAATCATCGACTGGGCTGTACCTGAATGCCAGGCGATAATTTTCAGGTTGCTCTTGTGATTCCTCGGCACGCTTTCTTTTCTTACTTTCTCTATCAGCCGCAAGTTGCCATCAGCCGCATGTTGCTGTATCAGCCGCAGGTTGCTCTTGTGATTCCTCAGCACGCTTTCTTTTCTTACTTTCTCTATCAGCCGCAAGTTCTTCTTTAGATTCAACAATTTATAATAAACCTCAAATTATAAATATCTGTTATAAGGTTTTCGAATTACTTTAATCTATTGTCAAAATATATAGAAATATTTATGCAATTTCCAGTTTCTACATTTTTAGTTCCAGTTTGCTGTTCAGTTTAGTTTCATTTTTATATATAGATAAGATATAATCTGGCGTAACGGACAGACAACTTATTTTTATATATATAGAAGATAGATATATATACTAGGTGTTGGGGTGGCGCGAAGCGCCACCCCAACAGCTAGTCTATATACATAAAAATAAGTTGTCTGTCCGTTATGCCAGATCTATATATATAAAAGAAAACAAACTAGAATGTAAAAATTGGAAATTGCATAGATATTTCGAAATATTTTGACAATAGATAAAAGTAATTTGAAAAAAGAAAAATGGTAAAAAAACTAAAAATAAAACTAAAAACTAAAAAAAAAAAAAATTAAAAATAAAAAAAATTAAAAAAAGAAAAAACCTAAAAAGAAAAAACGTAAAAAAATAAAAAAGATAAAAAACAAAAAAAAACTAAAAAAAGCTAAAAAACTAAAAAAAAGAAAAAACTAAAAAAAACTGGGAATTGCACAAATATTTAAATATATTTTGACAATAGATTAAAGTAATTCGAAAACCTTAAAACAGATACCCCAAATTTTGAGGTTTAATATAAATAGTTGGAGCTTTAGCATGCTTGGCACGTAAAGATTTTTCCAAGTGTCAATGTTAGAACGAACATTGACAAATTGAAGAAAACAAATCAATAAAAAGAAGAAACTAAAAAAAAGAAAAAACTAAAAAGAAAAAAAAAACTAAAGAAGAAACTGTATCTATAAATATAAAAATCTATATATAAAAATAAGTTGTCTGTCTTTTATGTCTGTTACACTATGTCCGTTACGCCAGATTATATCTTATCTATATATATAAAAATAAGTTGTCTGTCTGGGTGTCTGTCTGTCAGGTGACGTCATGTTTCTGTGTCGACTGACGTCATGAAGTTAGTTGTCGTCATTTTTGCTATGACGGTGACGTCATTAACGGTATTTAAGACATTTGTTCACGGAAAAATGTTTAATTGTAAAATGACTGAAGAACCTACAATGGCAACAGCCGAGGAAGCTGCTCAAAGAGTTTATGCCAAAAAACTTGCAGTTGATAAAGAAAGTAAGAAAAGAAAGCGTGCCGGGGAATCACAAGAACAGCAAGAAAACAGGCTTGCGGCTAAAGAACGCAAAACCGCGCAGTTAGATGAAAATCCACCTGGAAAGCGAGAGTCAAAACATATCAAAACTGAAAATGATAGCGATGATGATTGGGTTTGGGATTTTGACTTGGATAAGGTCATCAGTGCCTACCAGATTTAAGTTAAAAAAACAAAGGTTCGTCGATATGTACTTCATAGTGACGCTGAAAAATAAAGAAGAAAAAGAAAACTGAAAAAAGAAAAAAGGTAAAAAACTAAAAAAAAAACTAAAAAGAAAAAACACTCAAAGAGAAATTACAGACCGGGACACAAATGACGACCGAGACAGAGGGAATATAAGTGACGACCGGAAACCTCAAAGAAAAATTACAGACTGGGACACCCGGACACAAATCACGACCGAGACACAGGAATATAAATGACGACCGGGACACAGGGACACAACTACAACGGGGACGCCGGGGACACAGGCGGGATATATAAATGACGACCGGGACACAGGGATTGTTCGAATAGAAATTACAGACCGGGACACAGGGAATATAAATGACGACCGGGACACTCAAAGAGAAATTACAAACTGGGACACCGGGACACAAATGACGACCGGGACACAGGGAATATAAATGACAACCGGGACACAGGGACACGTCATTAGAATAATGAGGTATAGATCTGAATACGGATTTTTTTTTCCCATGGACAATTATATGTTGCATGTTCAAAAGTCAGTAAACCGGACCGCCACCCCAACAGCTAGTCTATATATAAAAATAAGTTGTATGTATTTTTGTATTGAGGGTTTGCATATGACGTCCGAAAAATAAAGAAGAAAAAGAAAACTGAAAAAGAAAATGGTAACAAACTAAAAAAAAACTAAAAAGAAAAAACTAAAAAAAAACTAAAAAATAAAAAATAAATTAAAAAAAGAAAAAACTTAAAAGAAAAAATGTAAAAAAAAATAAAAAAATAAAAATGTAAAAAACTAAAAAGAAAAAAAAACTTAAAAAAAAGCTAAACAACTAAAAAAAGAAAAAACTAAAAAAACTAGGAATTGCACAAATATTTCAATATATTTTGACAAAAGATTAAGGTAATATCAACCCACCAAAGCTTTGCAATGGCACGCGACTTGCCGTAAAAAAAACAATGGAAAACGTAATAGAGGCCACAATCTTGACAGGGCCTTTTGAGGGTGAGGCTATTCTTATTCCTCGCATTCCCATGATTCCAACGGATCTGCCTTTTCAATTTAAAAGATTGTAATTCCCAATTCGATTAGCATTTGCCATCACCATCAACAAAGCTTAAGGTCAATCATTAGAAAAATGTGGTATAGATCTTAATACTGATTGTTTTTCCCATGGAAAATTGTACGTTGCATGTTCGAGGGTCGGTAAACCTAAGGGCAAATTTATCATAGAGCAGGGTCCCTTCTACCATTCTCAGGCGAGAATCATACATTTTTACAATTGTACTTCATCAGTGATAGAAATTCTGAATTGAATGCACGTTGCGAAATTTCTCCCAACGTTGAAAGGACAATCGTTTCCCAATTGCAACATCTTTTCCACGAAAATAATAATTCAGTGCGTCTGTTCAAAACAGCCATCGATTGGATGCCTACTGATACGCATAAAATTGTTATTTCCGCTGACAAAACGCCTCCTGGCCAACATGTGCGTAGATACAATGCTCCAACTATCGACGAAGTGGCAATCGTTATGATCGGTGATCAGTTTTTACCTCGAGATATTATTCTTCATAAGCGAAACGCTCAGTTGTTAAGAATTGCTGAAACTCATCGATGCTACGATGCCCTACAATATCCTATCATTTTTTGGGATGGAGCCGACGGCTATCACTTTAATATTAAATTGATGAATCCAGCCACTAAAAAAGAAATGAATAAGAAATGCAGTGCAATGCATTATTATTCCTATAGACTAATGATTCGGCAGGATGAAGAAAATTGTATTTTAAATGCCGTGAATTGTTTCACCAATTCGTCGTTGATATGTATGCTAAAATTGAATCAGAACGTTTGCTATATATCCGCCTGAATCAGACCAAGCTCCGCTTTGAACAATACATTCATTTGCGAGATGCAGTTATAAATGACGGTAATACCACAAACGTTGGAAGATTAACAATTTTACCTTCGTCATATGCTGGCAGTCCCCGCCATATGCATGAATATGCTCAAGATGCTATTGCGTATGTTCGTCTCTATGGTCGTCCAGATTTATTTTGGACAGCGAAGAATGTTGTATATTCGCAAGTTTTACGCAGTTAATTTGTATTTTGGAACCAAATGAAGCGGTTAATTATCCATCTGAATTTTTAAATTCCATAGATCCTTCAGGGTTTCCACCACACGTGCTACAACTAAAAATAGGCGTACCAATAATACTTTTAAGAAATATCAACCCACCAAATCTTTGCAATGGCACGCGACTTGCCGTAAAAAAAAACAATGGAAAACCTAATAGAGGCCACAATCTTGACAGGGCCTTATGAGGGTGAGGCTGTTCTTATTCCTCGCATTCCCATGATTCCAACGGATCTGCTTTATCAATTTAAAAGATTGCAATTCCCAATTCGATTAGCATTTGCAACCACCATCAACAAAGCTCAAGGGCAATCACTAGAAAAATGCGGTATAGATCTTAATACAGATTGCTTTACCAATGTACAATTGTATGTTGCATCTTTGAGGGTCGGTAAACCTGACAATCTATTTATACGCACAGACAATGGGACAGCGAAGACTGTTGTATATTCACAAGTTTTACGTAGTTAATTGGTATTGTATCTATCTATCTATCTATCTATATAAAAACGAGTTGTGTGTATGCATGTTTGTTTGTTTGTAAAAAGAGCGTTTGCATATGACGTCATTATTAGTACATACGGCTTTGTATATGGACAGACAATGGGAAAGCCAAGAATGTTGTATATTCGCAATTTTTACGTAGTTTGAAACACATATATAAATCTATCTATATTCACAGGTGGGACACAGGGACACAACTACAATGGCGCGTAACTAATATGGCGCGTAACGACTTACGCGCGCGGGGGGGCTTGGGATGGCGCGAAGCGCCACCCCAACAGCTAGTATATATATATATATATATATATATATATATATATATATATATATATATATATATATATATATATATATATATATATATATATATATATATATATATATATATATATATATATATATATATATATATATATATATATATATATATATATATATATATATATATATATATATATATATATATATATATATATATATATATATATATGCGTAATATACGCGTAAAGTCGTTACGCGCCATTGTAGTTGTGTCCCTGTGTCCCACTGGTTAAAATAAATGGATATATATATATATAAATATATATATATATATATATATATATATATATATATATATATATATATATATATATATATATATATATATATATATATATATATATGTGTGTGTGTTTTTAACTACGTAGAACTTCCGAATATACAACATTTTTCGCTGTCCCATTGTCTGTCGATATAAATAGATTGTCAGGTTTACCGACTCTTGCACATGCAACATATAATTGTCCATGGGAAAACAATCTGTATTCAGATCTATGCCGCATTTTTATAACGATTGCCCTTGAGCTTTGTTGATGGTGATTGCTAATCGAACATTCCCCGTGTCCCCGTCATCATTTATATATCCCCATGTGCCCACCGGCGTCCCCATTGTAGTTGTGTTCCTGTGTCCCGGTCGTCATTTGTGTCCTGGTATCCCAGTCTATAATTTCTCTTTGACTCTCCTGGTCGTCATTTATATTCCCTCTGTCCCGGTGTGCCGGTTGTCATTTGTATCCTTATGTCCCTGTCTATAATTTCTCTTGGAGTGTCCCGGTCGTCATTTATATTCCCTGTGTCCCGGTCGTCATTTGTGTCCCGGTGTCCTGGTCTGTAGTGTCATCTTATAATAACGTCATTTACAAAGCCTTATATACTTATAATGACGTCACATGCAAACTCAAAAACAAACAAACATGCATATATACAAGTTATTTTTATATATATAGATATAGTTTTGTTTTTAGTTTTTTTCTTAGTTTTTTCCTTTTTTAGTTTTTTTTTTTTAGTTTCTTCTTTTTATTGATTTTTTTTTCTTTTTTAGTTTATTCCTTTTTATTTTTTTTTTAGCTTTTTCTTTTTTAGTTTTTTCTTTTTTTATTTTTCGTTTTTTTTTTGTTTTTTAATTGTTTTTTTCGTTGTTTTTCTTTTTTAGTTTTTCTTTTTTTCTTAGTTTTGTAACTTTTTTCAGTTTTTTACCTTTTTTATTTTATTTTTCTTTTCTTTTTTAGTTTTTTACCTTTTTCTTCTGTTTTAGTTTTCATTTTCTTGTCTATTTTTCAGATGTCATATGCAAACCCTCAAACATACATTAGTTTTTTCTATTTTTTAGTTTTGTAGCTTTTTTAGTTTTTTTTAGCTTTTTTTCTTTTTAGTTTTTTTCCTTTTTTATTTTTTCTTTTTTTTTGTTTTTTTTTCCTTTTTAGGTTTTTCTTTTTTTTAAGACTTCATATGCAAACCCTCGAACATACAAAATAACAAACATGCTTTAATCTTTTTTCTTTTTAATCTTTTTCAAAGTTTTTCAATTTGTCAATGTTCATTCTAACATTGACGCTTGGAAAAATCTTTACGTTCCAAGCATGCTAAAGCTCAACAATTTATAATAAACCTTAAAATTTTGGGTATCTGTTTTAAGGTTTTCGAATTACTTGAATCTATTGTCAAAATATATTGAAATATTTGTGCAATTCCCAGTTTTTATATATATATATAGATATGCTTTCTCTTCTTTTTTAATTTTTTCTCTTTTAGTTTTTTCTTTTTTTTAGTTTTTTAGCTTTTTTTAGCTTTTTTTCTTTTTAGTTTTTTACCTTTTTTAATTTTTTTTATTTTTATTTTTTTTTGGTTTTTTCTTTTTAGGTTTTTTAACCTAAAAAGCCCCATGTCTGTAGAAAAAATTCCTTGTTATATAATAGCTCTTAATTCAAAAATTCTGCTTGGAAGGTACTTGTCCACCAAGAAGTTCTAAGAGTTGAAACATATTTTCAAAATCCTCGGCAAGCATTATTGTACTATAAACTTTCTCATTGACTTCACTACCGTTTGTGCATGACAAGCTAAGAAATAAAATAGGTGTACTTTGCAACGATTCAACCCCCTTGCACATCTGGAGAAAATGCTCTCATTTGAGGTTTTTACATTTTGACCCTTCGTCAAGCTGTTGCAAAAACAGAAGGTGAAGATCTAACTACCGGGCGATTATGTCTGAATCAGTTCATTCCTTGGAGTGAGATCTCTGTCCCTCAGTATTACAGTTACAGGATCATTATAAAAAAAAGTGATGGTATTTACCCAAAATAAAGAATAACACACTGTGACTATTGGCAGATGGGTGATTTTGGATATACATAAATAATATTATCCCTATCCAAGATTTTCTAAGTTTATTTATTACTGAATTATCAATATTTAAAACTATTCAAATTTTACACCATATGTTGAAGACATTGGAAAAATTTTGAACCCACAATTGGTGCTTGCCAACGCAGTCATGATGAAAAAGGGATTTACACAAGTATCATTCCATGAGTAACGAGACAATTTGCTTTAACTCATAAACGATTTATTCAGTCAATTCAAAATTTTCGAAACCTTTCAACATAGTCTCCGGTCCCATAGTTGTTCCAATTTATGTATCTTTTTTACATGGAATTTTTTGTATTGATCTTGAAGCCACTTATGCATCTGATTTAACTTTTTAATCAAACTTAATCTAAACCAATGAATGTCTGAAGGGCAAGGTTATAATATTGTAGGTATTTGGAGCGATCTTCCTCCCCAGTTTTAAATAATTTCTAGGCTTAGTAGTACTACACGTGGAGACATATTGCTATGAAGAAAAAATTATACCTTTATTCAAGAATCTACGATGTATGTTTAAATGACAGGTTTTATGTCATGCTTACAGTATTCCGGAGTTCACAGGGACCTACCTTTTGCGACTGCACTGAAAATAAACGAGTCAGTAACAATCAGTGTTACAGCTAAATGCTCACAAAAAAAGTAAGCCTTTATATTCGAACGAAACGTCGTGGACTCTTGACTAGAGGTGTGACCATTCTTCATGAAAATGATTTCCAACATGTGTCACATACTAAAACCAAAACAGTTCAAAACTGGGATGGGAGACCCTTCCAAATCATCCCTACTGCCCTGACCTTGCCAACACATGGTTCCAAGACAATAATTAGGTCTGTAAAGTTCTAAATATTTTGTTTTAGAAAAAGGAAACTTTGTATTAATTTTGAGTGGATTGTATCAATTGACAAATGATAGATAGACTTATCTGTCAATAAATGATCTGACATAATTTTTATATAAATCTAAAAAGGGCTTATGCTAGATTTGCCTCTCATTCTCTTGGACTATCTGTTTTGGCTTTTTCTACAATTAGCCATGACTTGATGCGCACAACTACCTAATGTTGATTTAAATCTGCCCCTGTAATGTTTGTCTGGCTCGTAAAACCGAAACAAAAATAGATATAAACAGATTTCTATGCGTTTTTGATGTTTTTGTGCATACATCCGAATGTGGATTTTTTCCTTTTTTATTAGTTAATTATATTCTTTATTTATTAAATATTTATTTCTTTTATAGGCTTTGAATTGCTGTTCAACAATATGTACTGCAAATCATATGAACACCATTAAAGAAGTGAAACCCATTAGGACAGGAGATGCAGTTTTGGACGATGCCAAAAAGCTTATTGACGAGTTTTATGCTTCCATTGAAAAGTGAGTTTTTATTTTCTTTTTCGCAATGTAAATCATGTGTCATCTTTATAACTGTAAAAATGCACAGGCTCAACCTAAGAAGGAACTAGATTCTTGTAAATGATGAGGTTGAAAATGTAAGCACTTTCTCCCTATTTTGTAGATATTTTAAGGGGGGATCTGCCTTCTTTTTGCAGGTATTGCATATGAAATTCAGTTTCTGCCATAAGCTAGTTCAGGGTATAATCACTTCAAACTTGATTTCACAGGTGATGGTGAAAAATATTGGTTTTTTGCTAGGTTTATAGCCTGTCCTTGTGAGTTACGCTTTATATTTCCGACTTTCGGCCCTTGCTGATGTGACTTTAACTTCACGCATGAATTTTGACACTACTTTACGATATCCTACGTTTGCTTACTTATTCATAGACTAAATGAGCCAATCTATATATATAAAAATAAGTTGTCTGTCTGTGTGTCTGTCTGTGGATCAGGTGACGTCATGTTTCTGTGTTGACTGACGTCATGAAATTAGTTGTCTTCATTTTTGCTTTGACGGTGACGTCATTCAAGATATTTAAGACATATGTTCACGTAGAAATCTATTAATGTTTAAGTTTACAATGACTGATGAACTTACCATGGCAAAAGCCGATGAAGATGCTCAAAGAGTCTATGCCAAAAAACTTGCTGCTGATAGAGAAAGTCAGAAAAGAAAGCGTGCCGAGGAACTACCAGAGCAACGCGAAAGCAGACTTGCTGCTAAAAGAGAAAGTGAAAAAAGAAGGCGTGCCGAGGAATCAAAAGAACAGCAAGGAAACAGGCTTGAGGCTGATAGAGAAAGAAAGAACAGAAAGCGTGCCGAGGAATCAAAAGAACAGCAAGGAAACAGGCTTGAGGCTGATAGAGAAAGAAAGAACAGAAAGCGTGCCGAGGAACTACCAGAGCAACGCGGAAGCAGACTTGCTGCTAAAAGAGAAAGTGAAAAAGAAAGCGTGCCGAGGAATCACAAGAACAGCAAGAAATCAGGCTTGCTGCTGATAGAGAAAGTAAGAAAAGAAAGCGCCGAGGAATCAGAGCAACCTGAAAGTTATCGCCTGGCATTCAGGTGCAACCCAGTCGATGATTATAGCTTTAGTAGATGTGTTCAAATCGGGACAATGTCTAAAATTTGTCCCTATTGCAAGGCCTTGAAATTCAATGGTGAAACAATGGGAATGTGTTACGCCTCAGGAAAAGTTAAACTTCCTCTATTGGCTGCACCACCAGAGCCATTAAAGACTTTCCTTACTGGAACTACGTCAGAATCTAAGCGTTTTATGCTTGTCCGATTGCAAAACGATGACTCTGGTCAAACATTTTCAGATCAATTGCTGGCAATGGGAAACGGAAAGCTCCCAGTAGACTCAATTTCAGGACGTATACAACTACCTGCTGATTTCTGTAATTTAGTGACGTCCAAAAATGAATTGATTGAAAAAGTATTTCCGAATATTCTAAAAAATTATAAAAATAATAAATGGCTAAGTGAAAGAGCGATTCTCGCACCCAAAAATATAGACGTCCACGAAATCAACAATATTGTTTTGACCAAGATTCGAGACCAGGCAGTCCTTTACAAGTCAGTCGACACAGTTTTGGAACCAAATGAAGCGGTTAATTATCCATCTGAATTTTTAAATTCCATAGATCTTTCAGGGTTTCCACCATACGTGCTACAACTAAAAATAGGCGTACCAATAATACTTTTAAGAAATATAAACCCACCAAAGCTTTGCAATGGCACTCGACTTGCCGTAAAAAAAACAATGGAAAACCTAATAGAGGCCACAATCTTGTCAGGGCCTTTTGAGGGTGAGGCTGTTCTTATTCCTCGCATTCCCATGATTCCAACGGATCTGCCTTTTCAATTTAAAAGATTGCAATTCCCAATTCGATTAATGAATTGGTGTGACGGTAAAAAACGAAAGCACTTTGAATGTACTAATAGGTAGAAATAGCTATATTAAAACAAAATTAGTTAATTTTACATGAACCGAAGACAAATGCACAGAGAACTCAGTCCAAAAGACACATGTTCACACTCTCTCTCTTTCTAATGGAGAAGAGGGAGGGGGAGGGGGGTTGCAATCCTTCATACCAGCACCCACGAAGAGAATATAGTTAGATTCTCACTTTTGGGATTTCTATTGTAGTAAAGAATAAGTAATGAAAGTGACACGTAATAGTTTTCGCTCAATTCTTCCCCAGAGAGTTCCACTGGAATATTTTCTGCGGGGTCACTAGTGGCTCAATAGCGCTTACTATATTATCTTTATCATTTACTATTCATAAGTATTTACATATACTGGGATTATTTAAATGGATGGTCGAAATTTAAAAAGTAAGTGTAAAGTGGATATTAAGAATTTGGGGTGGTAAGCACGAGCAGTCATGCAGCACAGAGAGAGATTCTTCGAGGGTGGACGATTGACGCTACAAGGAAATAATGTTGAAAGTTATTTTATATGGTGTGATTGAAGCGTGTTCTTTGTTCTTTTTTGTAGAATTGATCCATGTAGATTTAAGATATTCAAAATATATTGCTCATGTGTATGAGATTTTGTATAATTATATGAGTTTTACGGCATTATGTGCCTTTTTGTTTTCTTTTTGCAATTATTATGTCGGCACTGTCCATGGAGAAAAAGTTTCACCCTAGAGC
The DNA here is from genome assembly GCF_032884065.1 of Artemia franciscana. Classification (NCBI taxonomy): domain Eukaryota; kingdom Metazoa; phylum Arthropoda; class Branchiopoda; order Anostraca; family Artemiidae; genus Artemia; species Artemia franciscana. The sequence continues at coordinate 23,916,468 of NC_088877.1, forward strand.
TTAATAATGTCATCTGTGATTTGCCAAAATTTAATGAGATACACACAAATGTAGCTATAAATGGCATGTTTCTGTGATTAGAACTAAAATGATTCCTGTAACCCTTTAAGGCATGACCGAAACTACAGCTGCCTTACTTCCTCAATAGCTAATAGCCATCTGTAAAATTTTTCATCATTATTTAGCCATCTTGATGGCTAACTAATCTGTAAAAAATTCTATAAATTAAAATCAAAATCTCTAAAAACTTTCATCAACACTGAGCCATATTGATGGCTCAACAGCCATCTGTAAAAACTTGAAGGAAATTCAGGAAGCCGATTGTCACTTTTTGCTGGAATATAGCATATACTCGAGCTGAAAGTTAAGTTGAGCCTAAGGACTTCCTGGGAGCCGCAAAATTTTCCAGTAGGTCTATTAGTATTACTAATAACACTTTTGACAATACACTACATAAATAATGTCAACAAGTAAAGCTTTTGACAATTAGTCGACAACTTACTGGGGGATTTAATTTCACATTTCTGCATTGGTAACATAAAAGATTACTGTCCTTCGGATCTTTTCACATATTAACTTTACCTCTCCTGGATTTGAGAGGGATAGGGGGGGGGGAAGGGATGGCATCGTGAGTACCAATGGGAAACTACCTAACCCCTTGTCGGCGTCTTTGCATGGGATGTACAAAATTAACATCCAGAATGAACATACGACCATACCAGCAATATTCCTGTTTTAAATAACTGCATCACTTTAGCACACAGCAGCCATGGACAAATTTAAAATGAAGGTCTGATAAAATGAAGCAAAATTATGAATTATAAATTGAATGGATTTTTTTATTCGCTATTTTAGCTGCCGTCCGTTGACTTCTTACAGCATTGACCATACTTTGACTTTCGTTCGCAAGGTTATTACTTGTTTCAAGACAATTATGCAAATCAATACTCGTTGAAGTTTTTGACTGGTCTTTAATTAAACTATTATAAATTGAATTTATTTTAAATTCCCCTTCATCTCTATTGATACTGATAGATAATCTTTTTTATTTCTATAATTTCTCTGAAACTTTGTAAAAGTCCTACAGATTTATCAACAATTTTTGTCTGATCAAATAAAATACTATGATGATGAAAATTATGGGGGGGGGGGGTCAAACCCGGTACCTGCCCCTCCCTTGATATGGCTTTGTTGCTAAGACTACTGAAGTGGTACCATTTACCTTGCATAATAAATCTTGCTTTAAGAATGGATGTATAGGAACAGAGCCATTTTTGGGGGGAGGGGGGTGACCAAGGCCTTAACCCTGGATGCCGTGGCTTGAGAGGCGCTGTGGCTAGGGAATTACCCACTTTCATCCAGTTTTTTACGTATATTCAACTTTTTTTTAGTTAATTTTTCCCCTGACGCCTCAAACCCTAGGAAGGGCTGTGGATAAGGGTTTATCGGCCGTTATAAGGTAGAACTATATAGATAGCCCAAGTTATCACTTCTTGACTTCCAGGAGCTACGAATAAGTTATTATCAAGATTATTCTGTAGTTATCGAATATCATGTTAAAACTTAATTAAATAATATGTGAAAGAAGGACTATCAGAAAGTATAACCATGATGGAAATATTTTACAGCATTAGTAATTTTTCGATAGCTTATTGTAGCTGTCTAAAGGGAAAGAAAAACTAATCATGTCGAGGATTAATCCAATTAAATAGTTCCACTTTCATTCCTCTCCATTAAACTAATATACAGGTTAAAGACCGTACAGTTTACCCGTAAATTCTACCTAAATTATGAACTTCCATAAGCCTTGATCATTGGTTCATTGGAAGGCACGTCGAGAGCTTCCTTTGGCCCTTCTTACTCCAGCCCGTTGAATAGTAGTTTTCTATCAATGTTATTTCTATCAATAAGAGGATAAAAGATTAGATGTATGAACATTTATTAAATAGCTTTTTTGTTGGCAAAGGATTTACATTTTAGCATATTTTGGCTTTCTGAATTTTTGCTTTTCCGAAGTTTCATTGTTATGAGCAAGAATTGGTATTACCAGTTTATGAAAGGAGTTCGTTATTGGTTTAAGCTGAATTATGTTTTTTCTTAGTGCATTCTAAGTAAGAGACAAACTAAATGGCGTATTACTTCATTGATATAAAAAAATGGACTCCTGAAGGAATCAGTGTCATAAGTCCCTTTGCCCTTACCGCTCCAAGAATTTCCAGGAAATTTCAAATTTATCCCCCAGCCTTGGTACATAAAACGGTGTACTCTCTTATGATGGTCAGGAACCAATTGGAGTCGTTGTAAAAGCATTCCTGTTTGTTCTATGTTTTAACATGGCTTTTTATTTGTTTTTTATTATTATTATTATTATTAATTACACTGTATAGCCAACAAAATGCATTGCATCTATTTTGAAGTGGCCACTATACACACGAAAAATTCTTGAGGAGGCATCTGAGATGCTATTTTGATTTTTTATTGGGGAAGGGAAACTGTATTCAAGTCAGAATAATATCTTACTTTTTTCTCGTTGTCGAGAAATTCATCTGCTTTTCGATGCATGTTTTACAAAAAGTTTTGTCTTGATTTTCTCACGATCAAATTGAAAAATTGAGATCCAAATGAAATAATTTGAACCAAGCACGTTTGCAGATATCACACAGTTTTTATATCACACAGTTTTATTTCCAAGAAAAATAGCTCTGGGCTCGTTTCTCCGAGGTAAGTAAAGAAATTCATTAAATTACTCTATCTCGACGAAGTTTCAATATATTTTGTCGTTTGTCTTTTTTGACGGACGCAAATTTCTGAATTAAAATTTGTTTCATTGAACCTTTCGTTCCGTTGAAAACTCCAGTGTTTCTGAAAAAAAAACAAAAAAAAAAAAATATTCTTTTCATGAATAAATATCACACAGTATTGCGTTCTCTGAAAAGAAGAACTTTTATTTTTGAGTTTTTATTCTATTTCTCAATTGCAATTTTCTGTAAAATTTTTGAATTGCTGTATCTCTTGAACTCTTCTAGATAATTTGTTACCGTTTTCAATTAGACTCATAATAATTTTCTTAGGAAAATTGGGCTGTCGACTTCTAACATTCTTCTCCTAAGGTTCAAAAATTTTGTACACACTTTGAAGGCAATTTCACCTTTTGATTAATTCGTTCTTTTGAAGCTGTTGGCCCGTTATCCTGATGTTCAACCTTAACAAATGCCTTGGACAATGCTGTTCAATTTATACGTACTCTTTTCTTAATGTCGGGTCTTAAACAGTTAATCCAATGGGCACCACTCAGTTATTAAATACTGTCCAAGCTTTGCAAGTATCCGACAAGTCCTAACTTTTCTTGAGTTAACTTGCTTTTGAAAACAGAATACACACCGAGCCACATGCTTATTAAAATGGCCTGCCTAACTAGGACAACAAAATTGAATATCATGCTAAGATATATTGATATTTTCAACTAGAATACCGTAAAGTGCTATTGACGGCCGTATTTTTTTTTATATAATCAGGAATAGTACATCGCAGCTATTTTGTGACTGTCCTAAAGAACTATGCTCTACTGGCCAAAGAGCCAGTTGAAACAGCTAGTAACTGGCCAAGACAATTATAATTCATGCAAAATATTCCTTTTCGTTTGAAGGTGTCGAACTTCAAGCCATCTTGTTATTTATTAACACTGTTTAATAACAGTAGAGTTTGGCGTGATTCTTGCGCTTAAAAGCCAATGCGAGAAATTTTCCTATCCTAATACAAATATTTTCTTCATATTACTTGCAGGTACACGGCCACAGACTACCCGATCTGTCGCTTTAGGAGTTGTTGTGAATATTATATCAACCGCTGCTAAGCGTTTAAAAACCACCGAAGTAGCCAGAGACACTTCGTCGAGAAAACTGGAAGTTGTTGAAAGTTTGCCTGTCGATGAAATTAATCAAGTAATGTTTTAACTTTTTGTTTTTGCTTTGCTTATAATCTAGATTATGACTAAAACCAATGTCTTTTAGTCATGATGAAACTTGTATTTCATTTTCGTATTTTTGTCGCTTTCCTGTATTGGTGTTCTCGGGTTTATATCTTTTTAACAAACTGTTTAATTTGATTTTAGCAAATGTAATTATTTAGCACGTAATATATTTTTCCAGTCCTAAAATTAGACTCTTGTTCGTACGTGAGAATTAATTTTCGTATATGACTTGAGACGTTAAAAATCGTAACATACTGATACCGTACTATGCATTCTACTGTCTTGTATTCTAAACCGTCAAATTGGCTTCTTTTGTTGTTGTTGTTTTTTTTTTATTTCCTTGTGATTTAAAAAATAAAAGTTGGAAATTTTATAACTAGTTGTATTAGTAAAGATTTACCCTACCTTCCTTACCTTAAAACCAATATCTATTTTAGTCAAACTAAAAAGTCAAACTAAATTTTACATTGGCAGATAGAACCCATCGACAGTTGAGAGAAAGGCTAGATAAGCACGAACTTTCGATAGACGAATCGCTATAAAGTCTAAAAGTAAAAATGACGATATTTTTGAGTGCACGTATCATATAGTTCTTCTGTTTTTTGTTTTTTTTTTTATTAGTCATGTTTATTTTCCATAGTAAATGGTTTACCACAGTCTTTTAGGAAAGTAATTGAAATAGAAAAATACAAACATAAAGGCTTATGATAATAAATAATGTTAAAATATCATGATAATGATATTTATAAATAACGCTTATGATAACTTAATACAAAGAGATTCAACTCGCGGGGCTTGTTGTTCTTGAGTCATTTTATTCCTTCTACCCAGGGTACTTCAAAAGGTTGATTTTTTCTTTTGTAATGAGGGCGACTTAGTGGTGGACATTAAATTAAACATTTTTGTCCCCTGGACTAAACCTAAGAACCCTGATTGCTTTAAGGCCAGTCTTCTAGTTTGTCAAAAACAATGAAAATTTTAGGTCGGTATTACATTTTCGTCAGTGCTGCCAAGTTGAACCGTTAAAATAAATCAGCATACCTAATTAGCGAAACTTGACAACGCTTTTTGTCCGTGAAAATTTAACCATTGACAATTTATCGATTCTCCAAGGCAACTAAACCTTCAAATGAATGCTACATCTTTTTAAACTTTTTGGTGCCATATGTTTTTAGCTTGTTTTCACTGATTTCTTACCCTATAATATTCCTATAATCATACACATATTCTTACGGGTGGAAGTCTCCACATTTTTTTGTTTTTTGTTCTTCGTTTTTTTTTTTGGCCGTACGTCATGCATAGCCAATGTAATCTCAGAACGTCTTTCTCTACCTTCCTTTTATTTTGTTATTTAACGAGTGTCACACAAACTAGGCTATCACTAAGTGCAAGTCATGAAAAGCCATTAGGTTTAGATGATACTTTTTAAATCGAGAAATTCAGTATTTAATGAAAAGTTCTAAATTTTTGACAAAGTCAACTGTCTATCTTTTATTGTATTTTTTTAATTTCATTGCAAGGCGGAAGGGAGGGGGGGGGGTAATTAATGCACTACGCAAATTCGTCGCTTTCTACTTTCTTCATATGCACATTTCCCATGCTTGTCTTCAATAATTTTATTGAATCCCTTTTCGTTTAGTTCGTATCAAAAATGATAAGTGAAGTTTTGTTTAAAAGGGTTACTAGAACTTACAATTTCTGTTAAAATAACCACTCACGATATTCTACGAGCGCTCGTTCAAAACGCTAACCTTTTTGGGAGAAAAATTAACACGCATCAGTAAACATCCTTCTGGGGAAAATGTAAATTTTTTCAGTTCGGTATATAGAGGCTTGAAATATCTGTTATAGGACTCTGGGATTTGCATGAAACGATGATGTTATTTTCATCGAGACTACTTCCCTTTTGGTGGTGCTTTCCTCTCTTTTTTTAATTATATTAATTTTCTCAGGCTCAGACCTTATGATATATATTCATATCTTATGTATTTAATACATTTCCTAATTTGAAATTATTATAAGAAGTCAATTCTTTCAAAGTATGTATTGTTATCGAAGTTCTTTTTATAGTTTTAGATCTAATGGAATTAAAAAAAAAAAACTGTGAAAAAAATTCCTTTCAAAAAGTTAAATTAAAGTCACAAAGGTATTTATTCAAAGAACTGTTTCTTTATGTCTTGTATACTTTATCAGCATTTGAATCTTTTATGGTTGACGAATAAAATATTTATCGTTTTTTGGTAAAGTAAAAAATGATAATCTGTCGTATTGGGGGTTTAAAGAGCAGTAGCTGTCTTCTTATTTGTGATCATTTCTGTTCGTTTTAAGCTTGCTTTGTGTATGAGAACTTTTTTAAAGATATTTTTGGATTAATTTATATTCATTTCTTAGTTGACATAGTTTTAATGCTAATTTTAGGAATTTTTTTTAAAGCTTTTCTGCTTAAGAACTTGTTGATTCAGAATTTTGCGGATTTGAGTACAAATGAACTTAAAAATAGAACCATTAACATGAACTTTATAATTTTGTTTCAATTTTTCAAATGAAGGGAAATACAGTAGGTTTGCATCTCCTGTCATATCTTGTTGGGATTATTCTTGTGAACTTTTCGGCCGAGCCGATTACATTGTGTTTGCTAGCTTTAAAATGCAAAAAAAAAATATTTTTCTTTAAATGTAAACTCTTGATTGGTAAAATGTTTAATGATGCCTTGATATTTTACCTGTATTGGTGATTTTTTATCTTTTAATAAGTGTGTTGAATCAGTGCTTGGGTGCTTCACAGATATATGGTGCATATATCTGAATAGGAACTTATTCATAATTGTCTTTTATAGGTTTTCGGTACTGCTGGAAAGCCAGATGATTTCAACCTTTTATTTATAAGAAGAATTCGGAAAATAACACAGGGATAAATCTCGCTATTTTTCTTTCTTATTGTGCTTTACTCTGATTTTTGTTCCAATTTTACAATAAGTTAGATTAAATCAGACCTTCATTTTAAATTTGTCCATGGCTGTTGTGTGGTAAAGTGATGCAGTTATTTAAAACAGGAATATTGCTGGTATGGTCGTATGTTCATTCTGGATGTTAATTTTGTACATCCCATGCAAAGACGCCGACAAGGGGTTAGGTAGTTTCCCATTGGTACTCACGATGCCATTCCTCCCCCCCCCCTATCCCTCTCAAATCCAAGAGAGGTAAAGCTAATATGTGAAAAGATCCGAAGGACAGTAATCTTTTATGTTACCAATGCAGAAATGTGAAATTAAATCCCCCAGTAAGTTGTCGACTAATTGTCAAAAGCTTTACTTGTTGACATTATTTATGTAGTGTATTGTCAAAAGTGTTATTAGTAATACTAATAGACCTACTGGAAAATTTTGCGGCTCCCAGGAAGTCCTTAGGCTCAACTTAAATTTCAGCTCGAGTATATGCTATATTCCAGCAAAAAGTGACAATCGGCTTCCTGAATTTCCTTCAAGTTTTTACAGATGGCTGGTGAGCCATCAATATGGCTCAGTGTTGATGAAAGTTTTTAGAGATTTTGATTTTAATTTATAGAATTTTTTACAGATTAGTTAGCCATCAAGATGGCTAAATAATGATGAAAAATTTTACAGATGGCTATTAGCTATTGAGGAAGTAAGGCTGCTGTAGTTTCGGTCATGCCTTAAAGGGTTACAGGAATCATTTTAGTTCTAATCACAGAAACATGCCATTTATAGCTACATTTGTGTGTATCTCATTAAATTTTGGCAAATCACAGATGACATTATTAAGCTCTAGGGTGAAACTTTTTCTCCATGGACAGTGCCGGCATAATAATTGCAAAAAGAAAACAAAAAGGCACATAATGGCGTAAAACTCATATAATTATACAGAATCTCATACACATGAGCAATATATTTTGAATATCTTAAATCTACATGGATCAATTCTACAAAAAAGAACAAAGAACACGCTTCAATCACACCATATAAAATAACTTTCAACATTATTTCCTTGTAGCGTCAATCGTCCACCCTCGAAGAATCTCTCTCTGTGCTGCATGACTGCTCGTGCTTACCACCCCAAATTCTTAATATCCACTTTACACTTACTTTTTAAATTTCGACCATCCAATATATCCTATTTAAATAATCCCAGTATATGTAAATACTTATGAATAGTAAATGATAAAGATAATATAGTAAGCGCTATTGAGCCACTAGTGACCCCGCAGAAAATATTCCAGTGGAACTCTCTGGGGAAGAATTGAGCGAAAACTATTACGTGTCACTTTCATTACTTATTCTTTACTACAATAGAAATCCCAAAAGTGAGAATCTAACTATATTCTCTTCGTGGGTGCTGGTATGAAGGATTGCAACCCCCTCCCCCTCCCTCTTCTCCATTAGAAAGAGAGAGACTGTGAACATGTGTCTTTTGGACTGAGTTATCTGTGCATTTGTCTTCGGTTCATGTAAAATTAACTAATTTTGTTTTAATATAGCTATTTCTACCTATTAGTACATCCAAAGTGCTTTCGTTTTTTTCCGTCACACCAATTCATTGCAATACAAATTGTATTGATAGGAGCAATAGCTCATTATTTAAATAATATTCATGAGTTAATGTTATCTTTTTGATTACCTTGCTAAATAAGCTAGCATTTCTAGATTCCAAAATACTCATTTGAACGGCTGAAAGTCACAATTTCTTTTAATAAACCTACTTCAGACTGTTCTATTTTGTTCAATACTTCAGTAGAAATGAAGTTGATGCCAAATCAAAAAAAAAATTCAACGAGTAATTCATTTTCAGCAAAGATAAGTAAAATACATGATGAACATTTTTTATAGTTTAACTTCGATTAACTTTGTTATACCAGACTTTTGGATTGCTGGATGTGGTATTACCCTCCCGCTCACCAAACCCAGTTGAAAAACCTCCAAAATAGAACAAATTTATGAAACCAGCTGAAAAACCTTCAAAATAGAACCAATTTACGCTTCCGCTTTTTGTACCATAGTGTTATCTTAATCTTTTTTTCAACTTTTCTGGACCAATTCCCCAACTTCTTCGCAATACAAAGGTCTTTCGAGAACATTTTTCGTATTCCGTTTGAAATTTCACGCGCCACTTTCTCTTTTCTTCTTAATTTAGTTTTATTTATTTAGGAAGTTTACGTGCCTTTGGCTTTTGTTCTTCTCCATAACACCTTTTGGGTGACTTAATGGGAATTAGTGTCTTTTTTTTTTGACGGCTTCTGAATTTGTGATTTCATCACAGGCTCTTCTTTGATAAACTAATTGTTGTTGTAATGGTTTTTAAGGAGTATAGATTTGTTTATTGAGAAGCTATCTTCAACAGTTGCATTACCATGTGAAAATATTAGGCCCAATTCTACAACTGCCTATATATATATATATATATATATATATATATATATATATATATATATATATATATATATATATATATATATATATATATATATATATATATATATATATATATATATATATATATATATATATATATATATATATATATGTATATATATATATATATATATATATATATATATATATATATATATATATATATATATATATACATATATATATATATATATATATATATATATATATATATATATATATATATATATATATATATATATATATATATATATATATATATATATATATATATAATATATATATATATATATATATATATATATATATATATATATATATATATATATATATATATATATATATATATATATATATATATATATATATATATAGGACATTGGACAAGATTGGAAGTAAAATCAATGCAATTGATTGAATGGATTTTCTTTCAATAAAATCTTTTTTTGTTTGCTCAAAAATTGAAACTTATCAATGAGAATGCCTATACCCAAGGAATGCTTGCGATTTAGGTTTTTTGCTGTACTTTCTTTTTTCCTGTTTGCATTGTATAAAGCTTCTAGCAAGTATTTCATTCTGTTAAAATCAACTTCCGATTTTAGTAAGACAAGAAAGGTGTCGAGAGCAAAAAGACTATTTACAGCTTTTTACTTTAAAGTTCTTTTTTCTATAAATCTAACAATTTTGATGTTCCTTTTGAAGATTTGAAAATTTAGATAACTTAATCTGTTTCGTAAGCATAATAATCTAAAAACCCTAGTACATTCTGCATAATTCCAATCATTTTCTTTTCTCGAAGGTTTATTTGAAAAATATTTCCCCTGGGACTAACTGACGCTAATTTACATGATTTAATACACCTTCTCATCAGAGATCTCAATAAAGAAGGCACACAATTAGAAAAAAGAACCTTATGATGGATTGATTTGCCTTTAAGAAACTTATCTTTGACTTGCTGCGTTTTTTTTTTTTTTTTTTTTTTTTTTTTTTTTTTTTTTTTTTTTTTTTTTTTTTTTTTTTAATAGCATTGTCAAGAACCAACGAAGCTCTGTGTTTGCATTTAACATTCTCTTGATGTATTGTTTCGCAGTTTTTTGGAGGGTTTTATTGCTACCTGTAATTGCAGTAAACTCTGTACGTCCAGCTGGATAGAGCAGAACACTTTAAGATCTGAAAATTTGTTTACCTCTTTGTACCTCTTTATTCATAAAATTATTTTGATAAATAATGGTTGATTATGTAAGAGCACTTATTTTTACTCTATGGAATGTAAGGTTCATGCCGTCCCAGTGGGTGCCAGTGTCTCAAGATTCGTTTAAGTAATAAATTAAGCCTTTTATGGAATTTTGTGGGAGGGCCAAGTAGACGCTAAATTTCGGCTTGGGGGAAAGGGTAGACCTAAACTAAAAGACATTATATGTGTCAGATCATCGAAATACCATATGCGTAACATCTTGGGAAAGGAAATTAACGGCTTAAGTGACCCAGTTGAAACTTCGAGGGAATATTTGATAGGAGGAGTAGGCTCAGTTTGATATTAATTTTTGGCTAGGGGGGCATAGATCCTTCAAAATTCTGATCATGGACAATAAATTTTGTAAGAAAAATGTAGTTCTGTTTATTTTTGGTGCGAAATCTTCTATTTTTTGTTTGATTTGTAAAATTTTGGGCCATGAAGGCACACCTCAGTTATAATTATAAAACTAACTGAGTCTCAATCAAAAAACCATATCTGATTACGTTGATTCTTGACTCCCTTTTTTTCGTTTTTTAACAGCAAAGCAAAACTTTTAAAATTTAATCTTAAATGCATTGGTTAAAACAAAAAAGCAGTTAAAATACAAAACAATAAGAGGCTTACCAAAAATAAACAACGACATATCAATGTGTCTATGCACAATTAACTCTTTAGCTACTGAATCCCCCTGCAACTTAACCCTATTGAACTGATTTAAGTGAACCCTATTTAACTGAAGCCCCATGCAACTAAACCCTAATGTAACTAAACCCACATTTACATCAAGCCCTGTTTGACTCAGCCCAAGGCCTAAGAACAAGTTTGAACTAGCACTGAGTAGAAGCTCATAATTTGCTTCTCGCTTTGTTCGCAGTTTCTAACTTCTTTTACCCATCAGGCTAACCTCAGAACTCTCTCAAATAGAACGCAACTATTAGGAATGGATCTTTCGCCGAAACCATGGCCTGGTAGTTTTTTGTTTTTTTTTGGTTTTATTGCAAACTATGAGCTTTTCAATTAGTGCTGGAGTAAAGATTTGCCAAAGGACAAGTGAAAATAGTGGTTTTATAATTTTAAAAACTGGTAAAAGCGTTTTTTGGGTCATTCCACATAAGATTAATAAGGTAATGACACCCAGTGTTACAGATTCAGCAAAGAAAACCTTTTAGACTTTTTTCTCTCGGGATATACCAAACCCCACAAAAATGTTTTGCTTACTTTTGTGTTGGCTTTACAGCCATTCATAATTTTGACGACTTTGACTTCTTTGTATAAAAGAAAACAAATGCTAAAATTATTTTTCGTTTGAATATAATATCTTGTCTTTCGTATTTACATATTAATTTACATAAAATTTTACTGTTTGAAATATCCATGCGAAGAATTTAAAAAAAAAAGGTTTTAATCTCGAGATACCACCAAAATATAAAAAAAAACTATGTTTATTAATAAATGTATATTTTTTTCCAAAAATGTACATTTTATGCTTATGGTATTATTGCACGACTTATAGTTAACAATATTGATTCTCCAAGATCAAATCGTCCACTAGCGTCTATTCTATTCTGTTACAGAATAAAGCGGGTGTGACTGGTAAGTATTCACGGCAATTCTATTCTTTTCTTAGATTTATCTCCAATTTTTATGACGCCAATTTCAATTTTTAATCGTCTTTTAATTTTGTCGTATGCTTTCAAATTTGAAGTCTTGTTACAAAGTCTCAAGCAAGTCATATAAAGTAATCTTCAACCCTCATCCATCAAAGAGAACTAGACCTCCGTTGCCTGTGCAACAGGAAGTGTTGCAGCAACTGTGCCCTGTTCCTTAGGGCACAGTTGCGGAGCAACACGTGCAACTGTGCCCTACGGGACACAGTTGCGGAGCAACAGTCTCCATTATGTCCTTCAGAGGACATTTTTCTAATGCGGCTTCGATTGTTATCTTGAAGCATCTTTGATATGGTTTTATTTCGAGCTCCTACTAAACTGAGTTTGGTAAAATGTCTAGCTGGTCCAGAAATAAACGAGAATAACACAATAACACAGTTGACAATTCTGAATATTTATAGGATGGATATACGGAATTTCATGCTTCAGTTCTCGAAAACATCAATAAAAGTTCGATATCAGTTCATAATTATTTTATCTCTAAAACGTTTACTTCCGAAACTAGGACCGTCTTAACTTGACGCCAATTCGAAGTATTATTTTTCGAGACGCACATTTCGGGAATTATTTCCGGGAAATCTGAAAGAGATACGGAAATAACTTCTTATAGTTTTCTGCTTAACTTTTGATGGTCTAAGCTAGGAAAATATAAAACAAACCAAATTCACCAAAAAACTTAAATTGCCCCAAGGGCATGACAAAACTTCCAAATAGAAAAACCCAAAGAAGAAATTTTATTTCGGAGAAACTATTGTAAGCTCCAGTTGTTAGGAGATCGAGACCTGTCGAACCGCGTTGGAAAAAAAAATTTAGCTGGTCCAGAACAGAAGTTACGTCTAGAACGTCGAAACTTCGGAAATTATTTCTTAGAGAACGAAGCAACTTGGTATATAGAACACTTCACTTCTTCTTGCATACTTTTCATAGCACTACTCGATAAAAATATAAGAAACATCAAAATCGAAAATTTGAGAAAATTCCAAAAAAAATTGGAACGAGATGGACTTTTCCGGAATTATTTCCGGGAAATCTGTAAGAGCTACGGAATTTTGTGCTCCGGTTCTCGAAGAGACAAATGAAAGTTCTACATGAGTTCAGCATAACTGTATTTCTAACAAGTTTATTTCCGAAGCTAGGGTCGTCTTAACTTGACGCCAAACATCGAACGCAGAGTTTCTAAGAAAAAAAACGGTTTTTTTTTTTTATGGAAAACTGTTAGAAATTTTAGGAACTTCTCTGGAACTTTTTTACTCTGTTTCACGTTTCCCTTCCCTCTGAAAAATCTCAAATTTTTAACTCTTACCACTTCGGAGCTACAGGTCGCTGATCACGGTGAAAAAAAAAAAAAAAAACTACGAAAGCAGTAGTGTTGCTCCGCAACACAATGAGGTAAATGCCACTTTTAAATTGAAGTGCAAGGTATGTGTCTTAGCCCAAATCTTCACGGCACATTACAGAGAAGGAGCAATACTAAGGAAAACAAGTTTTAACGATTTTCAGACATGGGAGGTAAAAAAATTATTAACTCCTTCCCTCGTTTCTTGTTAGAAAATGGTTATTTTGTCAGGATCGAATGCTATTGTGGGTTTTACTTACATTAGTCCATAGTCTTGTCTAACTCAAAGACATTTTTATTCTATACAATGTTACTCTAAATAATGACTTCCCAAAATAGAAATTTGAATGAGGGTTGAGTTTCGAAGACTTAAGATAAATGGGATTGATCTAAATGGGGTTCAATTACTCGAAGATTGAGTTGCACAGAGGCCGAGTTACATGAGGGTTTAACTGCAATGGAACCTCGATCGATATTTGCATACACACACGAGCTTCGTATTGAAGGGTGTAACCAGGGTAAAGTAGTCATGGCTCAGCTCTATAAAAGGCAGAAAATTATGCCGATTTTCAATACACCTAAATACAATTTCCCGTCCATCCAAACTTTTACAGAAAATATAGTTTTAATTTTTTTTTTTGTAAAATTTTGCCGAAAATATAAATAGTAAGCTGAATCCTAATTCTTAGGAAAAAAGAACAAAAGATCTTACAAGTTTTCATCTTATTAAAATATAAACCTTTTGTTCAGTAAAAGCGGCTTTTTGTTCACCGAAAAACAGACTTTTCTTAAAAAAAAACTTCAAATACTGTTGATTTGAGCCTTATAAAATACCAATGGAGACTGGGACTGGCTAAAAAAACAACAACAAAAAACACGGCTGACTTTGCCTGAAATAGCCATAGTGAAGGCCAAGCCAAACGCCTTTTAAGAGTATTTTCTTTTCATTTATAATTTGACTTGATTGGTCGTTGTGATTTTTGTTCGTTTTTGGTCTCATTTATTCATTGATAGTGATTGCTGTTCGTTGTAAATTTGAATTATTTGTGACTTTGCTTCTGCTCGTCTTTAGTTTGATAATCTTGAACTTAATTAATGAAAAGAAACAGCTTAATTTTTAGTAAGCTCACAGCATGTTTCACATTTAACTTCAAGGCTATTGCCCTCTTCTCAAAAACACTGGCGACAACAGAAAAAGGACATAATTAAATGATAAAGAAGAAGCGAAAGAGAACTCTGCTTTGTTTGCATATAGGGACAGATATTTTAAATAATCTAAATGTTTTATACACAATAATAACCACAAATAACAGCAACAAAATTGGGAAAGATTTTAACTTGACTGTGTACCTGAATATGCCACATCCTAGCCAGGTAGGCCAATGTACCAACTCAGCCTAGGTCTATAAGTCAATTTTAGACCCTAGGATGTTTTAGAAGACTGAGGTAATCCCCCCTCCTCTATATAACGCAGCTTTTTGTGCATTACAGCTTATATTTTGGTCAAATTTGATCCTATATTACTATTGAAAGTGTAAATCCTTGCTTACCTTAGAAAACTTCAACTTTTCACTGTTTTTTAAGCTACTAGCCTATATTCCATAATTAATTTACCGGCATTGAAAAACAATTATTACCTTTTATGGTATAGTTAAAAATGGAATGTAGGAATTGATACGCAGCCCCCTGTTTGAACTGTCTTATCTTTAAATGGCTTTTCACAGGGGTAATACAGATAATACATTGAACTTAGGCCAATTTTTAGGGGGAAGTAGCTTAGGCTAACCATTGTGCATGTTGATTGCAATGATTGTTTTTGGTCTCATAATATCTCAGCCCCCCACCCCAATGTGGTAAATTTAGTATTTTGAAATTAAATTTAATAGCCTATTTAAAGGATGAGCATACTAGCCTACTTGATGCTCTTTCCAACTATCCTGATTAATATATATACTGTAAGAAGTGCATCCCAGCCCCTCCCTAATGAAGTTGTCTATAATCCCAGGCTAAGCAACATATTTTGTAGCATACAGGCTATAGCTACCTCCCCCCTCCTATATACACTGGTAAATTCCTAGTGGGTCATATTGTCTAGCTAAGATGAAAGTGAAAACATCATTTGATGCCTTTTTTTATCCTCTTTCTTTATTCAATTATTGTTTTTGGGGCTATTTGCATCTTGAGCCCTTAAAGAGGCCCCAAAGGAATTGATTTGGTAAAATTCTAGTTGATTGACTTTTGGCTTTCTTGGAAAGGGTTTAGGTTAGGACAATGAAACTTCCAGGGATGAGTCTAAAGGCTAAAGTATGTCCTGGGAAGGTATTTTGAAGTACCCACCTCCACTCCTTCTCCCTCTAGAGGGTCTGGAAATTTGCCTATGTTACAGGTCTATATGTATTGAAATTTTCACAAAAACATTTTTCCTTAATTTTCAGTTACCAGTTGTCTTTTCTCTGCCTTTAGTTCTGAAAATGCAATTCCTGTTATTTGAGTAGAATTCTGAGCTGTATCAATGTTTTGTTCAAAATTTAGGAAATGTATTTGCATGTCTTTAAAATCTTGTAAATTGGGATTGAGCAAAGTTGTGAAGCTGAAAACAATTTTGTTTTACTTAATTCAATCAGAAGATATGTTTTGCAAGGTTTCAGTTTTACAACACACATATTTTAAAGGTCAGGACCCTCTAGAGGGAGATGGAGTAGAGATGATACCTTCCCAGGACATACTTTAGCCTTTAGACCCATCCCTGAAAGTTTCATTTTCCTAACCTTTCCAAGATAGCCAAAAGTCAATCAACTAGAATTTTACCATTTATTTTTGTAACCATACAAAGAAGTTATCAGCACTAGTTAAGTCATTAAAAAGTGGTTAAAAACATATTAATGTCAGCATTGATTTTTTTTCTGGTATGTTAGTTCTTCAAGTTTATGATTAGAAGTGAAGACACTAGAAAATCAGATTTTAGAATTTCTTAGAGGAATTTATAGGATACATCTTAGAAATATGTAAACTCATATATTCATGTTTGGTAATATAAGTTTCAATAGGTATTTATGTAGTTTCATAATATCTTGAGTAGGCCTACAAAAATATAAAATAATGTATGCTCAAAATGAGAACAAAAGAGGACAAAAACATAAGCTCAAAACAGACCATCAAATTAAATACAATTAAGAGAACAACCTGACAAATGTAAATGCCCAGGTGAAAATGAACAACCTTGATGATCAAAAGTTAGAAGACCAATTCAAGTAGCTAAGGCACAGGGCACTAGAAAAATGCCTGAAGTAATGATAAAGCAACAAACAAATATGTAGCTAGAAGATAAATAGCAGTGAAAATTACAAGCAACAGTTTCATGCCCCTAATAATCTAGAGAACATAACTATTACATAGTAAATGCCCCTTGACTAGTAAGATATAGACTATCTTGACCCTCCACTCCAATAAAATGCTGGAGCTCCTCCCCTGGCCCCTGAAGGTGATTTTGAACTGCATTTATATGGCCAGATATACTTTTTAGGCCCTGAGAAATCTGCTAAAGGGTGTGCTACCTTGCAAATCCTTTAAATTATGGGGTCCCTCATAACCCAATAGATCTCTTTCAAAAAATATTATGAGACAAAACAACTATGCAAAGGTTACATGAAAATGCAAAAAAAGTAGGGGGTGCTTTGACTTATTGATTCACTGGGGCAACAGCCTCAGATAGAAAATAAATGGTATATAAAAGCCTGCTGTATTGGCATTGATCTCCCTACTGTATGCATTTATTGCTTAACATGTTCAAAGATTTATTACTGACCATGTCCACAGTCTTTAAAGACAATTGGGAAACTAAGATCATTTTTATTATATGCTGCCTACAGGGAAAGCCAATTGAATTACAAAGGGATAACCAAAATTTTTGGATTGCCAGTTCTAAGATCAATTTTTTTGGGGGGGAATTTTTGGGAAAAAATTTTAAAAAATATATATGTAATCTGGCACTAGGTTTGAAATAAAATCATAAGCTTTTTTTTTTGTCAAATAAAAACAAAGCTTTAGACAGTTTTCAATAGATTGTTAATTGATGGGCAATCAAAGATCAACTTGTTGACTGATGGTGCAGCAAAGACATTAACAAAATTATTTACTAGGCATTCATCCAGAAACTTCATTGAGCTTAGGTCAAAGGCTTTTAAGCCTTAAATTAACAAGAAGTTTCCTCTGAACCTTTGTCTCAGGTCCAAAGTTATTTGGTTGACTATGAAGTATAGAATATGTTTTTTATGACATTTTTTGGCATTATATTATTTTGTTTATTGACTAAATGCTATTAGAGACACCAGGAAGTGCTTGTCTTGAAGAATTGGATGTATTATCCCTTGCTAAAACAGTCAATACTCAATGTTTTGATGGTGTAGGTGTCATGAGTAGAGCATATAAGAAAGATATTCTATACTTAATAGTTAACCAAGCAACTTTGGACCTGAGACAAAGGGTCAGAGGAAACTTCTTGTTAATTTAAGGCTTAAAAGCCTTTAACCTAAGCTCACTGAAGTTCCCAGATGCATGCCTAGTAAATAATTTTGTACATGACTTTGCAACACCATCAGTCAAAATCTTAGCAAAATCTTATTTACAAAGTATGAAGGCAGAATGCCCATTAAAAGCTCTTGCTTACCTTTACACAAAAATCACTTTGCTACCATCTCAGAGGCCTTTGAAATTGATGTAATACTCCCTGTTTCAACTGCCTTAAATGGAAGATTTCTTTTCAATGCTTAAGGGGATTTGAATATATCTCCCAACATCTAAACAATTTGGATTGATGAGCAAATTTTGGATTTATTAATCATTGCATCCCAGTCAAAATATTGACTATAATATTGCAGTCAGGAAGTTTGCTACCCTGAAGCAGTAGCATTTTGCATTAGAACAGTGCTTTTCACTTGTACTTCAGTCATACTGCAGACATTTTTTTTAATATGTTTATGTATTTGAATGTGTCTGTACTTGATTGTGTTATATACCTAATTTTTTTTTTTTCAAAGCATAAGTTGTACAGTGGTTAATTAGGCATAACTGTCCCCTTTATAGGATTTTCGCTAGTTCATTTCACTTTTGACTGGCTACTAAGACAGAATTTGCCCTACCCCATCACACCCAATAATTTCCTTCATTTACACCACTGCTTCCATTCACCATCTAATGGGGCCATATGTAATCCTAAACTATGTACAGAGTTTGCTCATTTTTTTTTATTTTAACAAATTGGCTTTATTTGATATTTAAAACTAACTGTTGATGAGTAACAGTTACAATAAATGATAGCAAACTTGCAGAACTAGCAAATTTTTGTATGTAGCTTAAGTCTGAAACTATATCTGTCCTCCATTAGGAGAGAGGGCTGAGGTACAGTTGCAACATCTGCTATATTACCTTAGATTGCAGCTTGGAGTAATCTGAAGATTTTTCCTTGTGAAGCTCTAGAAATGATGATTGATAAGTTGTTTAGAGTGCTGTTTAGTGATCATGCACAGTTAGATGATCAGTAGCTTCCCAGTTAAGTTTCCACCCTCTGGAGGATTACTCAGAATCCAGCCTTTTTTTGAATATGTAAACCAGGTCAGCAGTAACTGTATCTTAAAAGAGTTTGTTCTAATCAGTGACAGCTCTTGAGGATAAGAATTGAGTGTTATATAGTAGACTGCTTTACAAATTTCAGCTGATGAACTCTGGCTTTTGAATCAGGAACAACAACAGGAAATAATTCTGCAAGAGTGTTGACTGTCTAATGAGTTTGGGTGAATGAGTGGAGAGGGTGTGCTTGGTCAATGCCAGACTTGAAGCAGCAGGCTTCTCAGCTTGGGCACTGAATTTTGATTCATTGTGAATAATTATATCAAGATCTCACTCATTATTCACAGGAAAGATTGGATGGCCAGACAGAAAATAAAAGCAACAAGAATTTTTTTTTGTTTTGTTTTTGGAAAAGTGAATGATGTGACACTTAGTGATATTAAATTTTAGAAACCAGCTGTAGCCCATTAACCAAGCAGTTCAAGATTATTCTTCACATAACAAGGATGGCCCAAAAAGTTTTAAGTTTTC
The DNA here is from genome assembly GCF_032884065.1 of Artemia franciscana. NCBI lineage: Eukaryota > Metazoa > Arthropoda > Branchiopoda > Anostraca > Artemiidae > Artemia > Artemia franciscana. Next base: position 23,936,199 of record NC_088877.1, read on the forward strand.
ACCATAGAGTGTTAGCTTACTGACGTTAATAGAAAGAGCATCGTTGATAAATATGTTAAATAGTATAGAACCCAGGATGCTTCCCTGAGGAACTCTGTTTATTACTTGTTGGGAGGAAATAAGAATATGACTGCCAGAACCATCAAATAGCTAAACACAGTGAGATTACTAGTGAGAAAAATTAAGGATCTAGAGCAGGGATTTTTCTTCAAGCTTAACTGCACACATCTGAATTACAATTCTCTTGTAATAAACCTTGTCAAAACCTTTACAAAACTCAAGTAAAATTGTACCAACAGGTGCCTCTGAATCAAATAACCTAGTGATGTAGTCATACTATTTTAAAAGATTGGTTCTATAGACTTTCCAGAACAAAATCCATGCTGTAAGGTGTGCAAGAGATTATTTGTTTCAAAGTGCTTAATAATTGTCAAATTGGTTATTCTTTCAAAAATTCTAAAAACTGTGGATGTAAATCTTATAGGTTGATGGTTTTCAGCAAGGTCCTTTCTATCCTTCTTTAGTGTAGGAATGATGTAGGCAGTTTTCCAGTTCAGTGGAAGTCTGGAAGGACTCAATGATGAGTTGAATAGCAAGGAAAGTGGCCAAGATTCTGTTGTATCAGTAACTAAACTTGGTTATATTTTAAGCAATATATCATATACAGGAGGAGGGGAAAAAAGTAGAGAATCATAGGAGACAAAAACCGGCGAGGTTTGATAGTTGATTATTTCAACTTTCAGCTTCAGATCAGCAACAAGTAGACTTTTGCACAGTACATCATGGATTGAATGTCTACTGCAATATTTCTGGGAGGCATAGTGCCATAAAGTTCTGGGTTATCTTTAACTTTTTCTGCTTAATCTTCTTCAAACTTCCTCCTCAACCCCTTGATTAGGTTAGTTGCCTAGTTATGAAAAGATGTGTAGACTTGATAATTGCCCCAGTTTTTTAGTCTACTAATTAATTAGTGCTACTAACTAATTGATAATTAATTTGTCTACTAATTTTGGCGATGAGAAATTGTATTCTTTTAACCTGTATAGCCCAAAAATTCTGGGAAAAGACATTTCAGCATGCAAAGTTTTAGCCTTGATGCTTTTTCAACTCTATTCAATATCCTAAGTACTCAGTTGATCGTAACTAATTTTAGTAATTTTTTTTGGAGACCAGTATATTTTTGTTGTTTAGAGAAAGCTTGTATAATATCCAAAACATAGCTCTGAAATGATTACAATATGGTCACTCCAACAGGTGTTATAATTTATTCTCAATAAAAGCTTCTGTATTACTGAGTATGACTAGATCAAGGATGTTAGAATCTTGACCCTCTTTAAAACGAGTTGTTTAAGAGATTGTTTGGTAGAGAGAGAAGATAGAAAAGGAGAATCTCTTATGCAAAAGCCAGATCCACCAATCTAAAGAATTTCAGGAAGGTTAAAGTAACCCATGAGGACAAGACCATAATTTGTAAAGCCAGATGTCCCTTCAAATAGCATAGCAGCCAAATTAGGTTCAAAGTCTAAAACTCTAGAGCATTAGGGCTTCTATGTACAATACCCACAATTATCAAAACAGACTCAATCCACTCAATGGCTTGACTATTAGGTCAACAAGTTATAGCAGAGGAAGCACTTAAAATATATTGTATTTGGAAAGAGCATTGAGTTGAGAATCAAATGGGATATTTCTATCGTTTTTTATCCTATTAGACATCTGTCTTATAAGTAATTAATTAAAACTTTTTCCAAAAAATAAGTTTTCCAAAGAAAAGTAAAGTACCACATTAAGCCAAATTAAAGTCAAATAATTTTCCAAGTATAAAACTTCCAAAAAAATAACCATCAATAAATAAGTGAAGCCCAAAAAAACAGACTCTATAATTAATAACCAAGTTAAACTTAAAACTAGCAAAAACTAAGATGAGTGGGGCTGACATCCCCTCCCCCATGCCTTCTGAAGACCAGAACAGAATTTAATTTTTAATGGGAACAATCTTTATTTCTCATAATATTAAACGCACACACACACACACACACAAAAGAAAGAAAAAAAAATCATAACCAAGATTACTGAACAAATCAGCAATTGAATGTTGATTGACAGTTTAGTGTACATATTCTGATATTTATTCCTTGAAGTCATAATAATTTGCACTTATTAAAATTCAAAAAGGAAAAAATTTAAAATGCATTTGATTTTCTGTAGTGTAAATTATGTTCTGATCTTCTGAAGTCATGGGGGGGGATATCAGGCAAACTCATCATAGCTACTGCTCATTTTGAGTTTGACTTAGGTTATTATTGTACTTTTGGGTTTCATTTATTTATAGATGGTTATTTTTGGTGGTTTTAGGCTTGGGAAATCTTGAGACTTTATTTTTGCTGATGTTCGGTTTAATGTAGCTCTTTACTTTTCTTTGAAAAAGTTATTTTGTGAAAAAAGTTTTTACTTTAATCTCTGTTTGTTTTTATTGAGATAGTCTTTTTCATTGGAAAAGAAATGAATATTTTGAATCTATTTGTTTTTTTTTTCTATAAGAGTCTGTAGTTTGGCTTATTATTTATAAGTTTTTTTCAACAGTTTTTAATAATATACATCCTTTTGAAAATCTGGACGCACATAATATTGTTTAATGTAGTTCTACACATCATCAAGTTTTCCTGAAAAATAAAACTTAATACAACTCCTAGAAAATTGTTGATTTCATAATTGAAATAGTTTTATTATATGTTAACTGTAGGACTATAAAACTGAAAAGCAATAGGTGTTGTCTTGTGTAAGTTCAAAACAAAACAAAACCCAGCATGGTGACAAAAAACTAAATAAAGCTAACAAATTTCGGTATAATATCGTGTTGAATGCCGTCTTCAGATATGGGATTTTAATAAAAATTAATATTTTTATTTTGCATAAGCTTGGTAAATATGATTATTAGGAACAGGTGAAAAGCAACTATTTCAGTTTAATTATCCCAGTTTATATGGTGTTTTTTTTACCATGCTGGATTTTGTTTAGAACTTTTACTAAACCATAGCTGTAGTTTCTAGATCTTAACTTTTTGCTGTATACAAAAAGATCTTATCTTTTTCTTAATCTAGATCTTAATCTTTTGTTGTATACTGTTTACTTTTATACTATTTTCTTGTATGTTATAGCTGTAAGAAATTTTATACAGCAAAAAAGTCTGGATGTGAAGCCTAAATATTCGTTAAGTCGGTTTAGTGCCCAGTCATGACTTAACTCTTTTTTCTCAAAGTCAGTCTCCAGCTTGAACTAAACTTACTCTTCTCGGAATCAGTGACTTTGCTGGTATTGCACCAAATTAATCCATAGCTTGGACTTAGCTTTACTTTCATACTGAATCTGGGCTTAACTTTGTATTTGACACTATTAAAATATAGAATTAAATTTCCTGACTCTTAATGTTTACTTAAAGCCAACATTAGACCTTGTTCAGAAAAGGCTTTGGTTCTTTTCTTTTGTTAAATATGTTTGTTTTTTCTTTGAAGACCTGTTTTTCTCTGCTGTATTTAAAGAAGGAAAAAAGTCTTGGGAAGGAAACTACTCTACAATGAAAGACAACAATTTCTTTTTATAGGTGATGTCAAGACCAGGAAAGGAAAAATTTGGAGAAATGGCCCTCTCACCTAGAAGGCTCCACACTTTGATGACATCAGATGATATTGCTAGTGGGAAGAAATCTCACTGGCCAGAACTTGAAATTACTGGTAAAATACTCTGGTTTAGATTAATGTTTGAGAAGTGTCCAAATTATCAAACTACTTTTGTCCTGACTGTAGTAGATTATAAATGGGCATCTGATTCAGCTAGTAAAAAGGCCTTGACAAAGACTTTGTATGGTATGTGCATTAGAAAGGAAAGTCTTTTGAAGTTTTATGTGGGATGTATCAATGATATTCTAAGTAGCTTTGATAGAAGGTGAAATATTCGAGTCAATGTCTTTCAAGAATCAGCACTGAATGACATTTTTTTATGCACTTGTCAGTTTTTATGGCACTTGATATTTACTAATTGACATATAGTGATCACAATTTCTGTCGGTCTCTCTGTCTGTCCTTATTTGCTAGTTTGGGCACTTCCAGATAAGCTAGGATGATAAAATTCGGTAGGCGTATCAGGGACCAGACCAGATTAAATTAGATTGTCGATTCCCCGATTCGACCATCTGGGGAGTGGGGGCAGTTAATTCAGAAAAAAGAGGTATTTTTAACTTATGAATGGGTGATCGGATCTGAATTTAATTTAATATTTAGAAAGATGTCGTGTCTTAGAGCTCTTATTTTAAATACCAACCGGATCTGGTGACAATTAGGGAAGTTGGAGGAGGAAACCTGAAATCTTGGAAAACGCTTGGAGTGGAGGGATTGGGATGAAACTTGGTGAGATAGATAAGCACAAGGCCTAGATACGTGATTGATATAACCGGAACGAATCTACTCTCTTTGGTGAAGTGGGGGGGGGGGTAATCTGGAAAAATTAGAAAAAAATTAGGTATTTTTAACTTATGAATGGTTGATTGGATCCTTATGAAATTTGATATTTAGAAGGACCTCGTATCTCAGAGCTCTTATTTTAAATCCTAACCGGATCTGGTGACATTGAGGGGAGTCGGAGGAAGAAACTGGAAATCTTGGGAAATGCTTAGAGTGGAGAGATCGTGATAATACTTGATGGGAAGAATACACACAAGTCCTAGATACGTGATTTAATTAACTAGACCGGATTGGCTCTCTTTGGGGGAGTTGAAGAGGTATTTCTAATTAGGAAAAAAAAATACAAAAAATGAGGCATTTTTAACTTACGAACGGGTGATCAGACCTTAATGAAATTTGATATCGAAGGATCCTGTGCTTCAGAGCTCTTAGTTAAAATCCCGAACAGATCTGGGTGACATTGGAGGAGTTGGAGGAGGAAACTGGAAATCTTGGAAAGCTTAAAAATTGAGGTATCTTTATCTTAAAATAGGTGATCGGGTCTTAATGAACCTTGATATATAGAAAGATCTTGAGTCTCCCATGCTCCGTTTTCCGTTCAAATCGTATCTGGGGACATAGGGGGTGGAGGAGGTAAACAGAAATCATGGAAACCAGACATCTTGGAAAACACTTACAGTAGAGAGATCGGGATTGAACTTGGTGGGAAGAATAAGCAAATGTTCTAGATACGTTGTTGACATAACTGGACTGGATCCGCTCTCTTTGGGGGAGTTAGGAGGGGATTTCCAGTGCTTTGGTGAGTTAAGTGTTTCTGGACATGCTAGTTTGATGAAAATTGGTAGGCGTGTTAGGGACCTGTGCAAATTGACTTGATAACAGTCGTTTCTCCGATATGACCATCTGGGGGGCTGGAGGGAGAGGAAAAATTGAAAAAAATGAGGTATTTTTTACTTACGAATTGGTGGTCGGATTGTAATGAAATTTGATATTTAGAAGTACCTCATGCCTCAGAACTCTTATTTTTAATCCCAATTGTATCCGGTGATATTGAAGGGAGTTGGAGGGGGAAACTTGAAATCTTGGAAAACGCTTGGAGTGGAGAGATCGGAATGAAATTTGGTGCGAAAAATAAGCACAAGTCCTAGATACGTGATTGACATGACCGGACTGAATCTGCTCTCTTTGGGGGAGTTGGGGGGTTTGTTTTAATTCGGAAAAATTAGAAAAATTGAGACATGATGAAATTTGATATTGAGAAGAAATTCATGTCTCAGAGGTCTTATTTTAATTCCAGACCAAATCTGGTTACATTGGGGGGGGGTCGGAGGGGGAAACCGGAAAGCTTGGAAAACGCGGGACTTAGAGGGGGGAGGGATCCAGTGCTTTGGCGAGTTCCGTGCTTCTGGAAGTGCTAGGACGATAAAAATTGGTAGGCGTGTCAGGGACCTGCACAAATTGACTTGATAAAGTCGTTTTCCCCGATTCGACCATCTGGGGGGAGGGGCTGAAGGGAGAGGAAAAATTAGGTATTTTTAACGTATGAATGGGTGATCTTAATGAATTTTGATATTTTGAAGGATATCGTGAGTCAGAGCTCTTATTTTATAGCCTGACCAGTATTAAGCGTCTGATTTTCCTTTTAAATCATTCTTTTGATTCTTAGAATTTTGCTAGAGCTCTTGCCCTATGAGCTCTTGGCTCTCCGACCTCGTCACAAGTACCATATGAGCTCTTAGCTCTTATTTTACTTTCGGTCTGTCTGTTCCGGTTTTGCTAGTTTGGACACTTCCAGATAAGCTAGGACGATGAAATTTGGCAGGCATAACAGGGACCAGACGATATTAAATTGGAAATAGTCGTTTCCCCAATTCGACCATCTGGGGGGGAGTGCGGGGACCGTTAATTTGGAAAAATTTTAAAAATGAGGTATTTGTAACTTACGAACGGTTCATCGGATCTTAATGAAATTTGATATTTAAACGGAACTCAAGTCTCAGAGCTATTATTTCAAATCCCAAATGGATCTGGTGACATTGGGGGAGTTGGAGGAGTAAACCGAAAATCTTGGAAAACGCTTAGAGTGGAATGATCGTGATAATACTTGGTTTGGGAAGAATAAGCACAAGTCTTAGATACTTGACTGACATAAGCAGGTCGGATTGGCTCTCTATAAAGGAGTTGGGGGGGGGGTGTTAATTAGGAAAAATCAGAAAAAAAGAGGCATTTTTAACTTACGAACGGGTTATCGGATCTTAATGAAATTTGATATTTAGAAGGACCTCATGTATCAGAGCTCTTATTATAAATTCCGACCGGATTCAGGGGGGAGTTGGAGGGGGAACCCGGTAATATTGGAAAATGTATAGAGTGGAGAGATTGTAATGAAACTTGGTGGGAAGAAGCTCTTGGCTCTTTCGACCTCGTCACAAGTGCCATATGAGCTCTTGGCTCTTGTTTAAAATGTTTTTTTTTTATTTTTTGTTACTTTGGGCCGTGATTTGTTCTTTACTAAGTTGTAGCTATTGCTGCAACCTAATTATATATTACTAATTATATAATTAATAATTATATATTAAACATGGGAAGAGGTCTTCGGCTTTTTCTTCATTGCCAGTATAGTAAAGAACAAACTAAAGGGAGCCAGGCTGGGAATCACTCAAATATGAAATAATAATACCAAAAAACAATTTTTCAAAAGATGTGCGTGCCCAATCATCTCTTGTCAAGAAATACATCTGTTATATCATCTCGTGTATGAAGTTGCAGTTTTTTTTGTCAAAAATTGAATTGTGTTTTAGATATTGTATTTGGTTACTTACAAAAGGCACTAGATATTGCAATTTCCTTTTAAATGAGCACTTAAACAGCTCTCTATGATGTTCCTGTGCCCTGATAGCGGTGACGAAAAAAAAGGACATATTAGTGCTACCCATGCAAAAAAGTGCTTGTTGTTCAACCCAGGAGGCTCTAAGTTACCTGTACATGGTTGTCGGCAATGGCAATACCAGTGGTATATTTTTTGTTTCAATCCGATGCCATTTTCGAAGGTTTTCAGGCTATTATTCGGAATTCTCATAAGTTAGTTTTCAAAATAGCATTTTACTATTGAGACTAATCGACATAATAGTTACTGTTACTGAATTAGCAGCAAATAACAATGATCAGCACATGATTTCTCACTAGCTGGTCTTTTATTTTTAAACATGTTTTTTACTTTTTGTTTACTTTGGTTGCTAGTTATTGCTTCTTTACTAGGTTGTAGTTATTGCTGCGATGATGATATAAGATGTGCAGATTAAGTGATAATTGACACGTACAACATTAGTATTGGTTCAGTGATTATGGTTGGAAGAGAGTTTAGTAGGTGGCTTGGTATGCAGGATTTTAACAGAGTTGTGTCTTTTCCTTGTTTATGTGGATTATTTCGAATGATTTTTTGGGAGAAGGGACAAAAAAAAAAAAAAAAAAAAAAAAAAAAAAAAAAAGCAAAGGCCATGGGAGAACATAGCATTAAATAGAAAAATGAAAAAAAACTGCTAAATATATAAATTAGCAGAATTTCCCTAGTAGATCTATAAAGTTTGAGCATTAATAGTTAGCACACGAAGTCACTTAAAGGATGGATGAATAAGAGTAGAAAGGTGGTTTTGGCCGAAAAAAATTCAATACATCTGTGAGACGAATAATCTACTTACAGTTAAGTAACAAGATAAAAAAAAACTGTCTCGTCAGGTTAAAAAAAAGGGTGTATACGCAATATCTCGGGACTGGACTGGGGTATCAAATTGAAATTTTCAGGTAGATTTTTCGGGAGAAGGGACAAATAACCATGACTTACGGGAGAAAGGGGAGTTAAATCACAAGATACTGAAGATGCATTGTTATTTCTTTGACCTTGGTCGGAAGAGGCTTAAGTAGATGGCCGGGTGTTCTTTCTCCTAACCTACCTAGAACATGGTATTTTGATAAGCTGGATGTACACACGTATCTTTTGATGTAGCTCCATTCTCTCCTGCAAGTCATAGTTCAGCACTTTTTGCCCCCCCCCCCAAGAAAATCTACCTGAAAGTTTCAATTTGATACCCCTGGCCACTCCCAAGATATTGCCTATATACCATTTTGATAAGCTGGCAACGCAGGTTATTTTTTTCTAATTACTTAACTGTGTATATATTATCAGACTCAATGAAACTCTTTGTAAAAGTATTTAGATAGATCAAATATAAAATTTCTTTTCCTAGCAATATCTCTGCAGAGCAATGATAGGGATAGCAATGTCCCTCTTCCTTTCTTTTCCCAGCAATATCTGAAAGTTTTAACTTCATCTCCTAAGTCGTTTGAGATTTTGCAGATATGCTATTCGATAACTGGGATACACATAGTGCATTTCATACCTCCATCTTCCGTTAAGTCAAATTTGAGTTTCACTTGACTGGTATATTTATTGAGTTATACTTGACTGGTTAATCTCATCCCCGAAGGTATATTTATTGGACCTTAGGACTATTTTTGACAAAATTATTGTCTAGAATTTGAATCAGATTTCTTTGGATTACGGGAGCTGGGGAGCAAAAAAATGGCATGGGGAGGGATCGCTGCCACCCAACTAATTCCTGCTTTTAAAAAAGACACCTTATTCTTCATTCTCCACTCGAATGAGCCCCTTCCGAAATTTTGACTACCCCTTCCATACGAAATGGCTTAAAAAAATGATAACGCGTTGTAGGCATACGCTTCTTTACTTATATATATATATATATATATATATATATATATATATATATATATATATATATATATATATATATATATATATATATATATATATATATATATATATATATATATATGACCTTTATGGCTTGAGCCCCCAATAAACTATAATGTAATTTGGATGTTTGAACAGGAAGTGCAGTTTTTATGTCAGTTTTGTTAGACGTTTTATTGGATTTTAAATTTATTTTTGATTTTAGGTACGATAAGAAACTTGAGCCCAGCTTTATGGCAGCTACAACACCTTACCTGTTTGTATTTAAATGATAACTGTCTTCAGAGGATTCCGCCAGATATTGGGCGATTAACTTCACTTCAACATCTTGACTTAAGCTGTAACAAGTTGAGGTCATTGCCGGCTGAGCTTGGAGACTTGGTCTGTTTAAGGTAAACTATTATTGAAGTACAAGGACATCTAAATGAAATTATTTTTTAATTCCTTTAACCAATCTTATGTCTCTTCATACATGAAAACCACGATTTTTACCATTTTTCTTTTGGCTGTTTAAAAAATTATGAAGTTTCTAGGGCACTACCACATTTTTATCATTGGTTCCACTCAAATTTTATTTGAAATCGTAGAATGGCCACAAAAGAGGCAACACAAAAAAGGGATTGTGAATTGTGCTATTCAAAAACCATACAATTATCCCCTCGTAGCTCGGACAATATCTTGAATCTATTAATATACCTTCTCACTCATATGCCTTCTATCATATTAACTCTGCTAAAATACGTTAAACATTATCTAGTATGGCATTAACGCTTGTTTCCCAACCCCTCTTTATCTTAAAAAAGGCATAATGAAGAGTTCAGGTCCCATTTATTTCAATAAAATGATAAAAACAATATCCAAAAGGGGTCAATGGTTCATTATTTGGAAAACGGATAGATGTGACAGTAACAGGACAGTTATGGAATTGATATTAGGACAAAGGAAAATCGCTAAGGTCAGGACTCTTTGGAAAAAGAAATAAAGGTTATAAAATGATGCATTAAAATCAAAATAAGGGGAAATTGCTTAAAATAATGGAATAACAATTTGGAATCATGTCAACTAAAACATATACTGTGCAACAAGAGAAGCAATTATCAATATGCAGAAGGTTTTGGAAACTAACTTGTATTGGTTATGAAGTATTATATAGAAGCAAGATGTAAAAACAAGAAAAACGATAAAATTGAACCCATGCAGACTCAAACCAGTTATGAAGTATCAGTTTTCATGTTTATGACCGTTTTCAGATTCACCAATTCCAGTTTCAGAAATAAGTATGTATGTGATTCCTCGAGAGGCATTCTGCTTAATTGAGGTTCTGCTCATATATCCAACAGTATTTCCTTTAGAAAGGTAGTATACCTAGAATATTACCTTGGGCATTATTGAAAAGTATTACTGTATCATTTTGATGGAAAAGCAAAATTGGTAATTACAAAGAAGTCCAAGAATGACAAAAGACAAAAATCTAATGTTCAATATGCTGCATTTGTTTATTTGTTAACTGAATCATAGTCAAAAATTCTGGAGGGTTCTTTAGTTTTTTCAGGTATTATCCTTAGAATTATTCTTCAAGGAAAACGGCTTTGCTGAATCTGGTTCCTCTTCACCAATCAATCTTGCTCGCTCTATAGTCCTTCTCAGGTATAAGAATTAAAGTCAGTGTTTGCCTGCTGCTACAGGAGTCAGGAAAGTTACACCTGCTAGAGCTCTTTTACGCTTATGTTTTTTACGCACCTTTCTTTTCTTTTATTTATTATTTTGAGTCTGGCACTACCCTAACTGCATAACTGCTTATGAAGTTCTTTTACAGTAAAAACTGAATTTTCAGTTTTTCCTAATTTTTTAATATTGTTTTGAAGGTTGCTGCTCATCTAATTTAAGGAAATAATTCATTTTTGCTGCTCTTGGTGCTTTAAACTGTTTTTTCTGTAGAAGATTACTAAAACTGAAAAGTTTCGTGTTGGAAAATGACATTTATTTGGTGTTAAATTTGTGGAAATCTTCGAACTTGTGTATTTGTAATATGATTTACGATTTCTCTATTATTTAGTGGTGTCGACTTTCGAACAATACTTATTTCTAAGTCAGATTATTTGAATAAATTATATTGAAATTTCAGCTACTACTTAAGGAGGGTCTTCATCTTCTTTTTATTACATGTAAGATAAAGCTAACTTCTCCATATCAATTATACTTGCACATTTCGCCTTTTTCTATGTAATGCGCTCTTGTAACAGAGTTTATATTTCCTTATTGGTGTGTTTTTCTAAAAAGCAAAACTGACTTAGAGAGTAAAGTGCAAAAGAGATTATTATACAGGTGACTTTTGAAGGATTTTGAGATGGAAGTTTCTCTCCTCCGTATGCTTTTCCTTTCTCCCATTAGTTAGGAACTGCCCATTTCCATACCTGAGCCTTGCAATAAAATAAGGAGAGTTTGTTCTCGTATTTTTTAGTTGTTTTTGAAATATGTCATTGGCTATATGATTTAAGCTGTCATAAACAAGATTTATGTTACAGCTAAGATCGATGGTGATGAAGTGATGTTAATTGGAATTAACATGCTATTTGGAAATGAACCCGTGTACTTTAACAGTATAGACAACATGCATTATATACAAATGTTTAATGATATATAATACAAGGAAGGAGTAAGGCAGCGCTGTGTTTCCGACATACGAAGAATAGGACATCACTAATATGAATATTCTGCAAAGTATATGACTAAAAACGGAAAAAAAGACCCCTCGGACATGTTTAGGCCTGAATAAGCAATTTTTGGGGTGATGAACCTCCATCCCATAGGAACATATTCTGGCCTTCAGCTCTTACTGGTCGTATTTCTGAAGCTCTGGCGTTTATTAGTGTATGCTTTTTTTTTTAGAAATTCTCCAAAATTTCTTCCCGTGTTATTTGGAAAAATTCCAAAAAAAGACTACCGAGAATAGATATATTATCTAAAAAAATTTAAGACAATTTAGTTGAAATTATAGAGATATTTAAATTTTTACGCCTTCCTCAGTCTTGTAGTCTTTTATTCTACTGATTTTTAGTATATGCCCCCTCTTCGCTGCAAAAAATTAATTTATATGCCGTTGATGGACCAGAGGAAGATGGTCTGATTACATTGTGGCTTATCTTTGTGTTTTGAACCCAGTTCGCTTCTGATACCGTCTTTGCTTAATAGTATAGTAATGGGATTTAGTTGTTAGTTCACCCTGTACCACCAAAGCCAAGCTGGAGTTGCCTGTCATTCTCCTATGTGCTACTGCCCAGACCTGTTCCCGCTGAATCGCGTGGCTGTGTGCCAGGTCCGCTTGTGAGGTGAAGAAGCTTATTTTCCACCCTTTCTGTGTTTTGGATCCTCTCTTGCTGCAACGCCAGAACGGTTCTGGGAAGTCGATCATCCACTATACAGATAATATGCCCTAGTAGCGAAATCTTCTTTATTGTATGTCATCTGTCAGTAGAGGCTAGGGTGCTATAAAGTGAAAAGTGGCTGATAGAGCGTGGTGTCTCTATATCCTGCGAAGACGTGGAGGCTATATGTGGAGGCGGAGAGGATATTATTGTTGGACAGTTTATTGTCAGTTTCAAAGAATCATTGCTGATTGAGAAATTTTCATAAGTCGGTTAAAAGCTCCACTGGCTTGTCTAATGCTAAAAGACATTTTCTTTTCGCTGGATCCTGTTCTTTGGACTGTACTTCCAGCTACCTGCTCTATTGCTTTACTTTGCACTTCATCCCGTAGTGAGATCCACGTTGTCGTGCATTTGCTATGGAACTTTACTTTTCTTGTAGTGACCACTTCTAAGATTTTTTCCTGAAATTAAATGTGTTAGATGGCAGGATATTGCCGATTAGTAAATAGATCTGTCGAATGTTAAATTGACGGTATAATGCACATTATATTGTCATTGTTTTATTTTTGTAAAGTAATTAAATATTACTAGACACTTTTGGAACATTTTGTGAAGAGGATATTGGGAGAAATAGAATGGTCCAGTACGCTAGAATAAGTTTATTCTTAGGTCCAAATGTTCGGATTTGTTTTCGCATATTTGTTTGTTTCTTCAGGATTCCTGGAAATGTCAACCATTCTTGTCCTATGAGACCGTTTGTACATTAAACCTTTATATCCTCATTTATGGATATAGCGATTCGTGTTTAGTAAGGCCTTCTGGTGTGTTTGGTGAATTGTATTCTTTGGTATTCCTCCTCTTCACGCTCCCGATGACTACCAGAGGAGAATGTACTAGTTTTTGCACGTCTTTCATCTGTACTGCAGTTGTCGGGTGTTGATTGCTTGCACGCCTACTTGTCCTGATTGTGTCTATGATAAGAGATTGCCCAGTTATTTTGCATATTATCCGGTTTAAGACCTTTTTTGTCCAGTTTGTCGTGAGGATTCTTTGGTGAGAATTATGTATCTCGTAGTCAAACAGTTCGTAAGAACTGACCTGTTGTACGGAGCGACCCGGCTCAATAGTAACCAAAACTAAAAAAATGGAATTTTTATACCAATAGCTTCGAAAAAGAATCGAATTTTAATGCTGATTTTAATTATATAAGTTTCATCAAGTTTAGTCTTACCCATCAAAAGTTAAGAGCCTGATAAAGTTTGCCTTATTTTAGAAAATAGGGGGAAACAACCCCTAAAAGTCATAGAATCTTAAAGAAAATCACACCATCAGATTCAGCGTATCAGAGAACCGTATTGTAAATGTTTCAAGCTTCTATCTACAAAAATGTGGAATTTTGTATTTTTTGCCAGAAGGCAGATCACGGATGCGTGTTTATTTGTTTGTCTTTTTGTTTGTTTGTTTTTTCCCCAGGGGTGATCGTATCGACCCAGTGGTCCTAGAATCTTGCGAGAGGGTTCACTCTAACGGAAATGAAAAGTTCTAGTGCTCTTTTTAGATGATCAAAAAATTGGACGGCACCTAGGCCCCCTTCCACCCTAATTATTTTCCCAAAGTCACCGGATCAAAATTCTGAGATAGCCATTTTATTCAGCGTAGTCGAAAAACCTTATAACTATGTCTTTAGGGATGGCTTACTCCACCACAGTTACCGTTTTCAGGGGGATTTTTAAATTGGGGGGGAGGGTTGAGAAGAGGGGGATATGTTGGGGGAATTTTCCTTGGAGGAATTTGTCATGGGGGAAGAAAATTTTCATGAAGGAAGCGCAGGATTTTCTAGTATTATTTAAAAAAAAATATGAAAAACTTTTTTCAACTGAAAGTAAGGAGAAGCACTAAAACTTAAAACGAACAGAAATTATTAGGCAATGATGGGCTCACCTCCTCCTAATACCCCACTCTTTACGCTAAAGTATTTTTAGTGATTTCAACTATTTATTCTACAGCTTTTTTGATTCAGGGGTCATTCTTAAGAAATTGGGACAAAATTTAAGCTTTAGTGTAAAGAGTGAGGTACCGACGAGGGATTGAACCCCCTCATATATGCAATAGAAACATGAGAACACAGAAGTTCGTTGCGTAAGCTAATTTGTAAGTTACGTGTATCTTTTACTCATAAAAAAAATCGTAAAAAATTAAAAATTCTAGTTGCCTTTTTAAGTAACCAAAAAATCGGAGGGCAACTAGGCCTCTTCCCCCGCTCCTTTTTTTCTCAAAATCATTCGATCAAAACTATGAGAAAGTCATTTAGCCAAAAAAATAAATTTACAAATTTCCTTTTAATTATTCATCTGCGGAGAGCCAAAATCCAAACATGCATTGATTGAAAAACGTTCAGAAATTAAATTAAAAGACAAGTTTTTTTTTAACTGAAAGTAAGGAGCGGCAATAAAACTTAAAACGAACCGAAATGACTTCGTGTATGAAAGGGGCTACTTGCTCATCAACGCCCCGCTCTTTATACTAAAGTTTTTTTTTTACTATTTTAAAAAGTAGAGTTAAGAGAAAGAGTCAAACTTAGAACCCTTAGCTGTCCCTGAGAAGTTTCAATTTAATGCCCTTAACCATCCCTGGGATGTTGCACACGCTCCATTTTTAGAAAATGGATGCATGTATTGCATTTTGATGTAGCTCGTTATCTCCTTCAGCCTTCAATGAGAGTTTCAACTTGATAAACTTAGTAATTCCAGAGACATTGCCATTTGATATATTTAGCAATTCAAACCAAAATAATTGGCCAGGAATTCACGCTGTATAAAATTTGCCATGTTTAGTTTCACTTTCCTTATAGAGTCATTTAGCCTTTTAATTTGAAAACTTATTTCTAAGTGGATTTAAAAAGAAACTCATTCCTAAGAAATGTATCCTAAGAATTATTCCAGTTTCCCCCAACCTTCTGCTGCTATTTTCGTGTCCCCACCCGGAAAATGTTCAGTTGGTGCCCTTGTAACCTTAATTATATTATGTGTAAGTGAACAGAAATACAATAAAAGAAGGCAACTTTTCTCAAATGAAAGTAAGTACCTACATTAAAATAAAAAAAAAAGAAATTATAGTATGTATAATGCGGGGAGGGCTTCCCCTTCTCACCCCTCGCTCTTTACGCTGAAGCTTAAAAGAGCTTCTTGTTCTAAATCTACGACCCTTATGCTTGAGCAGTCGTTCTTAAAGAATTAGGACACAAAGTCAGACTTTAGCTCAAAGAGCAGAGGGGCTTAGGAGCCCAAAACCCCCTCATACAGAACCGATAAATTTGTGGCAGTTTATATCACTGACCTACGAATAAGTTGAATATACTATTCTATGCTTTTTTTTATCTTTCCGGGTATAATGATCGCTTTGTTTGGAGATCCAATTTTAAGCCGTTTAAGGACCCTCAAAGATGATAATTTTTATCATATTTATGATACCACTTATATAACCCTGTTAGTATCACTCGTTTAAAGCGGTTTACGAGTAAATTGAATCGACTGTGACGAAATCAAGGACCAGAAAACACACAGGAAATATATAATGCCGGCTATATATTTGTACATGAGGGGGGGGGGGAAGGCAAAATATAGTGGAGCTGCAGATGAAATGTGTTAGCTACAATTATTCTGCATACAATTAAGTAAGGTTTGTTGCTTTTAATCCTTTTATTTCTAGAAATACAAGGGAAAAAGGTTTCATATTTGAGGGACCGTAATGTGCTTGAAATTGAATTTCCGAGTAAAGCGATTGTTATATTCGGAAAGAGCGTAAAAAAGGCATCGAGTGTTATGTTCACCTTATTCGTATGTTAGTAATAAAAACTGTGAATAATTTATGTTCCCTACAAAGTTTTAACATCGCTTTTTACTTTCATTTCAGAAAGCAGTTTTAGTTTATTAGTTGGTCATACCAGAAAGAAACAAGTGAAACCTTGTGTTTCATTCCTTGCGTTCGTAAAGGATTTGGATACAAAGTTATGCTTTGGCATAAAGAGCGAAATATCAAATGAGGGGGCATCCCCACATCCCACCACTGAAAATCCCAAAACGTACCTAAAAAACTAAAACAGAATTTGCATATCTATTTTGGGAGATTTGTTCCGTACATGAAGGATTGCCCCTCCTTATTAACTTGCTATTTACGTTCAAGCTGTTGCACTTAAAAACTTCCTATTCTAATTAAATGGCCCTCATGATTCAGTAAACACTGTTGAAAAGTTTTTCCATCCATCTTCTGTCTTGTCAAATTTTGAACTCTCTAGTTTAGTATTCAGCTGTCCTGAAAAGTGTTCAACTGTCTCTGAAAACCCTCTACCATGTTATAGGATCATTATTTCAGTACGATCCCTCCCTGGGAAAAATAAATAACAACCAACAAATAAACACGCATCCATGATCTGTCTTCTGGAAAAAATGACAAAATTCCACGTTTTGCAGATAGGTCCTTGAAACTTCTATAGTATGGTTCTTTGGTACGCTGAATCTGATCCTGTGATTTTCATTAAAATTCCTGGAATTTTAGGGGGGTACCCCCCTGTTACAGAAGTCGTTTAAATTTTGTCAGGTGTGTAACTTTTGATAGGTAACACTAAATTTTATGAGTCTTATATATCTTAAATCAGCATAATAATTTGATTCTTTTGATGTATCTATTGATATTAAAAATCAGTTTTTTTTTAGAGTTTTGTTTACTATTTTAATCTTTCAGTTGAAAAACTTATTTTTCTAAATTTTAATTTTTGATCATTAATCAGATCATGGCGAAAAATCGGCTCTCTCATGGTGGTTTCAGGCACCATCCCCTATCCCCACTCTGCACCCACCGACGCTCTTTTATTACTTATGATTTGGAAATTCATAAAAAAGGCTTATTGTTCTCATTAAACGGCCATTCTGTTTCAGGAGTTGCTCTTAAAGAATTGGGACAAAGAGTCAAAACTTACGACTAATTAAAAGTATACTTGTGCTAAAGTATACGTATATTATATACGTATACCATATACTAAACTAAAGTATACGTAATAATTTCTGTCCATTTTAAGTTGTGATGTTGCTCCCTTCTTTCAGTTAAAAAAAAACTATTTAAATTTAATTTCTAATCGTTCTAAAATAATTCTGGGAAATCTCGCTCTCCTCCATGACAAATTTCTTCCATCATGGAAAAATTCCACCTTGAAAAGCTCTTTTCACGCAAAAATCCCCCTCCACCCTCCAGGGAAATTCCTCCAAGAAAAATTCGATTCTAGCTGAAAATTCCACCCAGAAACTTTCTCGCGGACGATCTCAAGTGAATAATGTTTCTCGCGCACTTTCATTTGAAAAAGACTAAAATCCTAAAGACTAAAAGACTAAAACAAAAATCCAGCAAAAGCGTCTTTTCCATCAAAGTTTTTTTTTTTTGGGGGGGGGGAGGCACAAAAGAAGCTTAAAAACGCATAAAAAAATGTGAAAAAATGTACATCCTTATGATTTCTGAGTATATTTCTGGTATATTCTGAGATTCTGTTATTCTGAGAGTAAAGAACGAGATTAAACCCCAAAATTAGCGGATTTTTTTCGTACAGGGGGGGGGGGGGTTGATATGATAAAAAATCATAGCCATTAAACATACAACATGTATTAACATAAATGAATAAATAAACCTTAAAACGAATAAGGCTTTAATTAAATATGCGAATCAAGATTGAAGCGAACACAAATCAATTCAAAGAAGAATATGGGTACTGCCTCCTTCCCTAACTGTAAAAGTCTAAAACATACTGCGTCATCGGCGCTTTACTGAAAATGGCGCTTTATTGCAAACATTTTCTTACGTACATTGAAAATAAAATGAAATTACATTAAAATCAAATTTTGAACAGATTGGCTTTTCAGCAGTTGACATCATTATTTATCAAGTATTTCGTTTGACCATATTTATTCCCAAGACCGTTCATGACAAATTTAGTTTCACTACAAACAAAGATTTTGCTACTGCCTCCTTTCCTAGTTTTAAAAATCTAAAGCCTACTGCGTCATTGGCGCTTCACTGAAAGCGAATTATATTACAAATATTCTCTTTTCCAGTTGTTACAGCATTGAAATGAAAATACATATTACACTATTCAAATTTTACTTATTCAGTTTTATTTATTATAAAATGAATTTGGCTTTTTCAATTTTGTTTATTCAATTAGAATTAAACTTTTAGTCTCCTTATAGTATATTAAGCGCTAAATGCATATTAAATGCGCTCAATACCATGTGGCAATTAAAAGTTTCTCCGTGTACTATAAAAATATTACATTGAGATGCGTTCTGGTACAGAAATTTTAGCCCACTACGCCAATGCGCGTGTGGGCGGTTCTAGCAGATTACAAGCTAAACGTAATTGATGAAATCAGGTTTTAAATAAAATATGTTCTTACTATAACTGATTAAAACGAGCTGGGATTAATTAAAAAAGCATCTTGTCGAACTAAAGAGCCAATTTGAAGCTTAAACGAGCAACAGTTTTTAATGAAAGTTACTTAATGAATTATAGTTTTTTCTCTGAATCATATGGGGGGGTGTACTCCCCACAAGAGAAGCTGTTGGCTATAATATAAGTAGGAGGAGCAATAAAAAGGCAAAATGTTACTCCGGCTTATGAGCAGTAATAATCCTAAAATTACCACTTCTTCCCAGCCCTTGTTAAAACGGTTTTTTAAAAATAAGTTTTTTTTTTTTTTTTCTCAGGGAACTTCTACTAAACAACAACTCCATACGAATACTACCGTATGAGCTGGGCAAGCTGTTTCAATTGCAGGTTCTTGGCCTAAAAGGGAACCCGTTGACCCCTGAAATTCTCCAAGTTTACTCAGAAGCAAACGGAACCGTCAAATTACTTTCTTTCCTCTTGGATAGATTATCTGGTAAGGATTTCCAATTTTACTTGATTCCCCTTCAGTGCTGCAACAAGTACTCCAAATTTTTACTTAAGCATCAAGTTTTAAGTAATTATTGTTTTTATGGCACTTAGTATCTAACAAGTGACATATAGCGATCGCAAATTCTGTCAGTCGGTCTGTCTGTCTATCTGTCCCGGTTTTGCTACTTTAGGCACTCCCAGGTAAGCCAGGACGGTAAAATTTGGGAGGCGTATCAGGAACCAGACCTAATTAAATTAAAATTTTTCGTTTCCCCGATTCGACCATCTGGGGGGGGGGGAGTGGGGGAAACAGTTAAATCGGAAAAATTGAAAAAAATGAGTTATTTTTAACTTACAAAGGAGTGATCGGATCTTTATGAAATTTGATGTTTGGAAGGATATCGTGTCTCAGAGCTCTTATTTGAAATCCCGACCGAATCCGGTGGCATTGGGGGGAGTTGGGGAGGGGACCTAAGATCTTGGAAAATGCTTAGAAGTCCTAGATACGTGATGCGAAAAATGATCGGATCTGAATGAAATTTGATGTTTGGAAGAATATCGTGCCTCAGAGCTCTTATTTTAAATCCCGAATGGATCCGGTGACATTGGGGGGGGGGGTCGGGTGGAAACATAAAATCTTGGATAACGCTTAAAGTGGAGGGATAGGGATGAAACTTGATGGGGAAAATAAGCACAAGTACTAGATACGTAATTGACATAACCGGAACGGATCCGCTCTCTTTGGGGGAGTTAGGGGGGGGGGGGGTTATTAAAAAAATAGAAAAATGAGGTATTTTTAATCGGATCTTAATGAAATTTCATATTTAGAAGCACCTCGTAACTCAGATCTCTTATTTTAAATCCCGACCGGATCCAGTGTCATTTGGGGGGGGGGGTGGAAATAATGAAAAACGGTTAAAGCGGAGAGATCAGGATGAAAATTGGTGGGAAGAAGTAGCACAAGTCCAAGATACGTGACTGACACAACCGGACCGGATCCGCTCTGTTTGGTGGAGCTGGGAGGGGGGAGTAATTCGAAAAATTAAAAAATGAGGTATCTATAACTTACGAACGGGTGATCAGATCTTAATGACATTTTACATTTAGAAGGATCTTGTGCTTTAGAACTCTCATTTTGAATCCCGAACAGATCCGGTGACATGGTGGAGTTAGAGGGAAAAACCGGAATTCTTAGAAAACGTGAAAATCGAGGTATGTTACGAATGGATGATCGGATCTTAATGAAACTTGATATACAGACGAATCTTATGTCTCAGATGCTCCATTTTCAATTCGAATCGGATTCAGGGACATAGAGGGCTGGAGGGGGGAAACAGAAATTTTGGAAAACGCTTAGAGTGGAGTGATCGGGATGAAACTTGATGGGAAGAATTAGCACATGTTATAGATGCGAGACTGACATAATTTGAACGGATCCTTTCTCTTTGGGGAACTGGGGGTTGTTAATTTGGAAAAACTGGAAAAATTGAGGTATTTTTAACTTAGGTACGGGTGACCGGATCTTAATGAAATTTGATATTAATAAGGAGCTCATGTCTCAGAGCTCTTATTTCAACTCCCTACCAGATCTGTTGACATTAGGGGAAGTTGGAGGGGGAAACCGGAAATCTAGGTAAATGGATATAAATGTCGTAGATACGTGATTGACATAACCGGACTGGATCCGCTCTCTTTGGGGGAGTTAGGGGGCGGGGATCAGTTCTTTGGCGAGTTTGGTCCTTCTGGACGTGCTAGGACAATGAAAATTGGTAGGCGTTTCAGGGAGCTGCACAAACTGACCTGATAAAGTCGTTTTCCCCGATTCGATCATCTGGGTGGCTGAAGGGAGAGGAAAAATTAGAAAAATTGAGGTATTTTTAACTTACGAGCGGTTATCGGATCTTAATGGATTTTGATATTTAGAAGGACCTCGTGACTCAGAGCTGTTATTTAAATTCCCTTCCGGCATTAATCCTCTGATTTTCCTGTTGATTTTTAGAATTTTACTAGAGCTCATACCATATGAGCTCTTGGCTCTTGGCTCTTCCGACCTCGTCACAAGTGCCATATGAGCTCTTAGCTCTTGTTTTACTTAAGTATCAAGTATTCAGTGCTCTCCAAATTCTTACTTAAGTATCAAGTACTCGCCGAAATTTTACTTAAGTAATGCTTGAAGTACTACTTCAAGTTTTTATAAAGTTCTTATATTTATTTTTGCATAGCTTATATGTATATATATATATATATATCATGAGTCATTGTTTGATATGTAATTGTGTCATTTAAATGCGAAAGAATTTTGTTGTCATAGTCTGTCGTATTGTTGTCAACACATAACAACAAGTGTTGACAACAACACTTGTTGTCATGAATACGACAGACTATGACAACAAAATTCTTTCGCATTTAAATGACACAATTACATATCAAACAATAACTCATGATCCTACTGATCAGTTCACTAATAATATTATAAATGAATTAAAGCAGCTAAAACAAAATGGTAAAATCACCCCACAACTATACAATAAATTTTTTCCCCGTGGTAGTTTCTGTCCTAAACTCTACGGTTTACCAAAAATACATAAACAGGGTATTCCCTTAAGACCTATCGTAGCTTGTACTAAAGCCCCCGCTGCCAATATTGGAAAATGGCTTTGTACAGCTTTCAAACCTTTATTGTATTCTCAAAATTCCTATATTCGTAACTCTGCAGATTTGGTTAAAAAACTTAGCAACACAAGTATTTCAGAAAACACAATAGTTAGTAGTTTCGACATTGTTTCAATGTATACAAATATAGATGTAACTATTTCAGAGGAATTATTAAAAAACAAAATAGAAGAAAATTACCACTTGATCGAGACTTCAGCGACAGGAATTGATTGTGAAGTTTTAATGACTCTTGTTAAAATTTGTAATAAGTTTTCTATGTATTTTCAATTTCGCGATTCTTTTTATCAGCAAAAAAATGGGCTACCCATGGGATCACCTTTATCCGGGCTACTAGCAAATATTTACGTCGAGAATCTTGAGAATTGGGCATTGAATTCTTATTTTTTAAAACACGTCTATTGGGGTCGTTACATGGATGACGTAATTTCACTTTGGAATTATGGGGAAGCTGAGCTTCGGGGCTTCTTAGATCATCTTAACACTTATGACCGAAATTTGCAGTTCACCCTAAAAGTTGAAATTGAAAATAAACTTCCATTTTTAGATGTATTAATTATTCGCAATGCTGATCAACTGGATTTTACTATATATCGAAAGCCAACACAAAACAATAGATATCTTCACTTTAATTCAAATCACCCCCCACAAGTTAAAAGAGCAGTTGTAACTTCCCTCATTGATCGTGCCCTGAATATTTGCTCCAACTCATATATAAATTCAGAAATAAATTTTATCAGAGATATTCTTTTTGGTAATGGATACCCCATTCCTTTTGTCAATAAAATAATTAACCGTAGAATAAAAAGACATTCTTGTAAAATTGAAGAAGATACTTCACAATGTGAGGCTACTGATAAGCCCTCAAATATTGTCTATCTTCCGTATATCCCAAAGATCACAACAAAATTAAAAAATATTTGCACAAAAAATAATCTGTACGTAGTTTTTACTAATAATTTTAAAATCATCAATTTCTTAAATTCGGGTAAAGATAAGACCCCAGTTACTCGCCAAAGAGGGGTCTATCAAATACCATGTGATTGCGGAAAATACTATGTCGGCAGGACCCATCAGAATCTAGATAAACGGTTACAACAGCATAAAAATGACATAGACAAGGCCTTAATTTCAAATAGTTCCAACAACTCCTTTGATTCTGCTTTAGGTTGGCATATATTTAATAATCCGTCCCACATTATACATTTTGAAAACTCTTCACTCATTAGTAATGATTTGGGAATAAAACAGGTGGTTCGAGAATCAATCGAAATTAATCTCAAAATAAATAAAAATATTTCTTTGAACAGGGACTTGAGGGAATACTCACTAAATTCTTTATGCTCAAATTTAATTAAAAATGATCTAACAAAATATTTTACTAAACCGATTTACAATAGTACTGAACCAACTACGAAAAGGCCTTTGAGACAGGCTGCTAAACAAGCAAGATTAGCTTTAAGAAATTGCATCTAATCATTTTATTCTCTTCAGTTTGAATGAGCTTATATTCTCATTTCATTCTTTTCGGCAGTCCTGGTTGAACTTCGTTGAAGTAAGGATGCTAGGGCTATTTTTTAAAAAAAGTTTTAAAAAGTGTTTTTAATTATTTAGTTTTTAATCCTCACAATTTGATGTAAGTTCTTTTATATATATATATATAGTTTCTCTCTTATTCTTGTATTGTGCTGAAGACGGCCCTTGGACATAGGGCCGAAATATCTACAGAAATAATTTCCACTGTCTTGAAATTTTCCCTATTGTCTCTACGTTGTATTTGTTTGTTATGGAAAGGCAGTGTGGTCTTCGTCGCTATTTTATATATATATATATATGTATATATATATATATATATATATATATATATATATATATATATATATATATATATATATATATGTATATATGTATATATATATATATATATATATATATATATATATATATATATATATATATATATATATATATATATATATATATATATATATATATATATATATATATATATATATTACGTCAAGCCCATTATACCTTTTTGTTAAAGCCATTCTCAAGGCTTCTTAGCCCTTTCTCTTGCCTATAAAATGTCCCCTCGCCATTCCTCTCCCGGAAATCTTCATCAAGAACCAGACTTTCCATTTTATTGTTTTTAACGATTTCCCTCGTCCATAAAATTCGCGATTTCGAAGTCCATAAAATAATCTGAACCTTTTTTCTATGCAAGGGCTTGAAAGGAAAAGAGTATCAAAACAATTAAGTGCAATCAAAAAACTCCTGATTGGATCATATGACAGGATTAACACAGCGCACGCGGAGTTAAACTTCTGGCGATAAGTGTTCAGTCAAATCTGGCGCGTTTGAGGAAATACAGGGTTACTTTGAAAAGTGTTGGAATGGTGAAAAAAATAGAATAAACCTGAATTTGCAGGAATGAATTTGACAAAATACCACTGCATTGGATCCAGCTAGAATTTGCCAGATCTGTTTATTGCTGGCAATATTCATAGCTTCAGTAGTTTTACCAATAATACAGTCTGTAAGATGATGAAATGATATAAATCTGGCTAAGTTGACAAGATGACAAAAATTAAACACTAATGTCAGAAACATAGCACCAAATGGACTACAATATGCAACATTTAGCACAAAACGAGGGATGTTAGCTCACTGTTGACCAGTTTTCAGTTTTTTTATTGTATGACTTTTAAACAAAATTAAACCAAGTGATGATTATCACATAATTTTTTTTGCATAAAAAAAATACCCTATTTTAGATCCAAAAATAGGACATGGAGCTATATCTGAATGTACTCACAATCCAGAGACAGTCTTTGGCAGTTCAGACATAATGAGGGTTGTTTTTTACCTTAAATTTGTGTCCACAAAATTTCATGTGAATCACAGCTTTAATTGAACACCACCAATTCGCCATTAACTGGCCATTATCAGATTTTTTTTTCTTAAAGAGAGAAACTGAGTCTTAGATACAAATTAGATAAAAAAAACAATTTTTTTTTAAACTGAAAGTAAGGAGTGACATTAAAACTTAAAACGAACAGAAATTACTTCGTATATGAAAGGGCCTGCTTCCTCTTCAACGCCCCGCTCTTTACGCTAAAGTTCGACTCGTTATCTCAACTCTACTTTTTTTTAAAGTAAAAACTTTAGCGTAAATAGCGGGGCGTTGATGAGGAAGCAGCCCCTTTCATATACAAAGTAATTTCTGTTCGTTTTACGTTTTAATTTTGCTCCTTACTTTCACTTAAAAAAACTTGTTTTTTATTGAATTTCTGAATGTTTTTGAATCAATGCATGTTTTGATTTTGGCTCTCCACAGATGAATAATTAAAACGAAATTTGCATATTTTTTTTTTTTTTTGGCTAAATGGCTTTTTCATAGTTTTGATCAAATGATTTTGAAAAAAAGGAGCTGGAGAGGAGGCCTAGTAACCCTCCGATTTTTTGGTTACTTTAAAAGGCAACTAGAACTTTTAATTTTTTACGGACGTTTTCATTAGTTAAAGATATTAGTACCTTGCTCTTTACACTAAAGCTTAAATTTTGTCCCAATTCCTTAAGAATGACCCCTAAATCATAAAAGTCGTAGAATAAATTGTTGAATTACTAAAAATACTTTAGCGTAAAGAGCGAGGTTTTAGAAGGAGGTTAGCCCCTCATATGCGTTATAATTTCTGTTCATTTTAAGTTTTAATGCTGCTCCTTACTTCCAGTTGGAAAGTCTTTTTCATATTTATTTTTTCATTTTTTTTTTAAATAATGCTAGAAAATCCTGCGCTCCCTTTATGGAAATTTTCTTCCCCCATGACAAATTCCTCGCTCCCCCAACATATCCCCCTTTTCTCAACCCCTCCCCCAACCAAAAAATCCCCCTGAAAACGCCTATACACTTCCCAATAACCAATACTGTATGTAAGCACTGGTCAAAGTCTGTAACTTGTAGCCCCTCCCACGGGGACTGTGGGGGAGTATATCGTCCCCAAAGACATAGTTACGCTGAATAAAATGGCTATCTCAGAATTTTGATCCGGTGACTTTGGGAAAATAATTAGCGTGTGAGGGGGCCTAGGTGCCCCCCAATTTTTTGGCTCACTTAAAAAGGGCACTAGAACTTTGTATTTCCTTTAGAATGAGCCCTCTCAAAACCTTCTAGGGCCACTGGGTCGATACCATCACCCCTGGGAAAAAAACAAACAAACTAATAAACACGCATCCGTGATCTGCCTTCTGGAAAAAATACAAAATTCCACATTTTTGTAGATAGGAGCTTGAAACTTCTACAATAGGGTTCTCTGATACGCTGAATCTGATGGTGTGATTTTCTATGACTTTTAGGGGCTATTTCCCCCCTATATACTAAAATACGGCAAATTTTCTCAGGCTCGTGACTTTTGATGGGAAAGACTACACTTGATGAAACTTTTTATTTAAAATCAGCATTAAAATGCAATGCTTTTGATGTAGCTATTGGTATCAAAATTCCATTTCTTAGAGTTTTGGTTACTATTGAGCAGGGTCACTCCTTACGACAGTTCGTTACCACGAACTGTTTAATAAAGATCGGATCTATGTAGCAGCTATGTAGACACTGTATCACCAAGAAAACTGAAAAAAAAATGTTATATGACACAAATACCATCCGTCTGAATGAAATATTCACAGTCTGAATCTTCAGGAAATCTGTATAAACTGTAGGTGCAATTTGATTAGTTTTTACTTATAAAAATGGGTAGACTAGAATTAGTGTGGTTCACAATTTTTTCTAGGTGATAACTCATTTAACAGATCATCACTCCAGGAACTGATGGCCCATTCTTGAAATCTAGGTGATCTCTGTATGGAGTAATGACCCAGTCTGATGATCCTTCAAATCTGGGTGACCTCTCTATGGACTGATAGCCCAGTCTGGGGGACCCCTTTACCCCTTTATGGACTGATGACCCAGTCTGAGCCATCACTCTACTGAATAGCTATAATCTGATCACTCAGATTCCAGACTGGATCATCAGTCCATTGAGAGGTCACTTAAATTTGAAGAATGGGCCATCAGTCCCTGGAGTGATGTCCCGTTAAATGATGGAATAAGGCTAATTATGACACTAATGAAAAAAGACACGTGACATAAATGCACAGATGCAATTAGGCAGCAAATACGAGTCAGCTAGCTTCAAATGCTTGCGGAAGTTGGTCGTTGCATGTATGTGTCCCTTTACGGTTTTGTTGGGGCAAAACTTGCTGGGTGCTTACCCAGACCCGTCTTGGTCAATTTCCCCCTTCACAGTAAAGCACCTCCCTTGGAGTATAAATGGAAGCTGTTTAGCCATGCTGACTTTTTGGTTAGTTTGGGATTAACGACGCTTATCACAACGCTTATAACATAAAAGGTCCTACTTCTTCTTTAAACATGCTGTCGGGAATTCGGTTTATTCGCCGCCATCTGTTCTCAACAACTTGTTACGGTTTTTGATAATAGATGGCTCTACTACGCAAAGTTTTCTTCTACATTGCCAAAGCTACGCACAAAAAATTCTCATGTCAAAGGTATAGTATTTGAAAAACCAGTTCATTTTCAGCATCGTAAGCAATTAGCATTTCGTAATCTAACTTAAGTATCAAATATTAAGTACACCCTAAAGTTTTTACTTAAGTACAAGTACAAGCAATGCAAAATTTTACTTAAGTAGTACCTCAAGTAAGTGACAGCACTGTTCCCCTCCTCCTCAGATATTCCTTTTCTGCATTAGAAAGAGAGCATATTATTGTCCATCAACAGTGAAAGAATTATACCTAGTCATACAGAATTAATTCTAAGGGAGAGACGAGTGGAGGGTGATGGTGAAAATTGTTGTATGATTCCCAGGGTCTTTTGTTTAGAGGGTTTATTTTTTTAGGGGAGGGGGGTATAAATAACTTGAAAAAGTTCATCAGAAATACGAAATTGATATTTAGTTCCTCTTGATTTTTTGGGAATATTTCTGGTCCATGCTATTATTATGAATGTAAAGAGTAACATTAAACCCCAAAATGAGCAGAATTTTTTTCGTGTAGGAGGGTAACTGCCCGTTCCTCATCCCCACGTCCGATTCATTGTCGTAGAAATTTCGGAGCCCTTTTTTTATGATTCGAAAGTGATTAGACACCCACTAGCCCGGGGATATATTTTATGCGGAAAGTATTTTTCAAGGGGGGAGAGGAAACGTCTAGAATCAGTCTACTGGTAGTTAAACCTCCCAAATAAAGCGCAATGATTTAGGCTTTTGCCAATATTTATTTTTATTTATCCTCCGATAGTCCTGTTTTCTGACACAGTATTCCAGTTTTTCTAGGGAGGATGGCAAGAGTACCTAACCCAACATTTACATTGTTTTAAAGAGGCTCCCACTATTGCCCATTTCTTTTTACCTGGCAGGAATGCCCTAACCCTTAGAAGACCTAGGGGAGTAAGATCCACTCATGTTTACTGTAATATATGTTCGCTTTATGTTAATTTTTGTTTTTGTTTTAATATATATTGTATGTCCTATTCGCTAACTAGCTTGTCTGTCGCGCTTTTCTGTGATCTCAAAAGTAAGGAAATCCCCCCCCCCCCCCCCGAAAAATTTTCTCGCGAGAAATCCACCGTTGTGGAAAGCCCTCTTTGTAGAAAATTCCCGCAAGAAACTTCTCTCCTTGAAAAATTTCCACTCGTGTTAATAAAGATCCTACTTTTAAAAGTAGGTAAAAGTATTCGTATAATTCTTTCCGGAAAATGCCCTTGCGGATAATGCTCCCTCCGGGAAATTGCCTCCATGCGGATTTCCCCGCGTGCGCAAAATTTTCTCTGACAAATCTCTTTCATTGGAGAATCGAATCCATAAATCGAAAAACATGATATTGCACTAAGAGTAGGTCTAGGTTTTTCCTAGCTTCCAATATGGCATAAGTAGTCTGGATTAAGAAGTAGACATATAAAAATTTATTGTACAGAATAAAAAATATACAAATTAAATAAAATATATACATAAATATAGTTTTCTTGTGAGAAATTCAGGAATACTGGAGTAGAACCCTGTAAAGAAAAAGAATATTAATGATTTGTACAGATGAAATTAAGAGAGGTATTGCGGAAAAAGGGGACTACATTCTATTTGGCAATCTTGGTAACTACATTCGGATGGTCGGTAAACAAAGGTGTTATTGAAAGCAGGGTTAGACATGTTTTGCAATTGTTGACATTTCAGCATTCCAATAGGTCATTGGATTTTCCAATCAGAATTGTGAAAAGGGGGGATTTCCCAATATTGCGCTACAATAGTTGAAAGAAGCATACGTACACTTCGTTCTCATCTAAGTGCATTTTGTACTCATTTTAATACATTTTCTTTTGTACCAAGACTTGACTTAATTGTTTCTCAGTATAATGATTCACCGCATCGTAGCCTTGGAAATTTAGCACCGAATCAAGTAAACTTACAAAATACACCTCATATTTCTGATTTTATGTATGGAAAAAGTGAAAGCAAGCAGAAAAGGCTTAGGAATCAAATACAAGTTGGACAAAGTGTTAGAATCTTACGTGGTAAAGGAATCTTTGAGAAAGGACAGTTTAATTTTAGCAAAGAAATTTTTCGAATTGCTAGTGTTCAATCCACAGATCCAGTCACATTTAAATTAGTGGATTTGTCAGATGAGCCTGTTCTTGGATGTTTTTATCAGAGTGAACTACAAAAAGTTCAAGAGCCCGATGAATACGTTATAGATAGAGTACTTAAACGGCGAACATATCGTGGAGTTAAACAGTTGCTTGTCAGTTGGCTAGGATACCCCATCTCTTTCAACACTTGGATAAACGCAGATCAAGCTAGAAATGTCGATTGAATCCTTCTATGTTTCATTTAGTTCAGACGTCCCAGACCCTGTTTATGACCAAACAAACAAGATTGCAGATTTCCTGACAAAGCTTAACCCCCCGATTGTGCTTCAAGGATCAGGATGGAAAATGGCCTTGGTATCCCTCCATTTAACCAACTCTTTCGATTCTTTGAGACAAGATCAAGACTATTTTTTCAAATTGTTTCGATTTGTTGGTGATAGCAAAGACCCAAGCAAACGTTTAGGCACTAAAATAACGCTTCCAAAGAATAAGCGGTACAATACAATTCCGGAAATTATCAAAGACATGAATAATTTGGTTTATACTGGCAAAGACTCGGTTAATTTTCACTACAATAAACTATATGATTGAGTCTATATACTGGGACTAAAAGTCGGCGAATCCTGCTATCTTAGTGATGGTTTGCGAGAAGTTCTTGGATACAAAGAAAACATTATTGAGCCAGAACCGGATAATAATTTTCACCAGACTTATGGGATTGAAGGACCATTAGTCCCAGGACTTTACTACCAGTGGAATTCAATCTTTGTGTACACGGACATTGTGCAGCGTTCACATATTGGAAATACATCTGCTCCCATCCTAAGAATTCTCCCGAGAAAAACGACAAACGAGGAAGTGATTAGCTATTCGTTCCAGCCACTTATTTATTTAGATATAAGTAGACAAAACATTGAAATTGTTCATTTTAGTTTTAGAACTGAAAAGAATAACATCATACCCATTAATAGAGCACTAATTTCGCTAACAGTCGAATTTAGAAAAGATGAATAGCCGTAGACAATTTGTTTGTCCCTCTGTAGACTGTTTTGTGAAAACAATACAAAATGGAGGTGGAATGGATTACTATCAAGGAAAAGCTACACCTATGGTTGGATATGGTGCCTTTAGCCAATTTTTTGGAAAAATGATGCGATTTGTCATATCTCTTTTAAGAAAATTTGTTGTTCCTGTGGCGTCTGATGTTGTTGGCAATACAATCACTGACTTTGAAAAAGGAAAAGATTTTGGTTCATCCTTGAAAAAAAATATACAAAATAAAGTACGTGACATTACGGAAAGTATGAAACAACGTGGAAGTGGTATAAGTAGACCACGCAAACGAAAATTGATCAGTTTGCATCGATCCAAGGTGAAAGCAAGACCTATCCGGAAAATTAAGCGCTCAAAAGCAGATTTTTTTGGCGAAAAATGAGTTTCCTTCCAACCGAAGACAGTGTGCCCTCAGTTAGCTCAGCCATCAGCTATTTTCAAAGCCCAAATGTTGATGTATCTGTCAAGTCTGCATATTTTGATCCAATCTACCCAGTAGTCCCTTTATCAGATGGCTCACCTATTCACTTTCGCTTTTCAAGCAATGAAAACTATTATTCTGATATGCGAAACAGTATTTTAGAGTTAAAAGTCAAAGTTTTTAAATCAGATGGAAATCCTGTAACCGATAGCGACAATGTTTCATACGATGATGGGGGCATTATGAATACTTTATTCCAAAACATTCAAGTATTTGTCAATGATACGCTTGTATCGAGTGGTAATTCGTTAAGTGCCTAAACTTCATTCGCATCGTATACATTATTACCGCCAAACAGTACAAAAAAATCGCGTGGTTCAAACTATGGTTTTTACACAAAAGAAGATGGTACTTTGGATCCTAAATTGGCGGTACTCGCCACTGAAACTTTACACCTTGCTGCGCGACCATCGCACGATTTCTTCCAACTAAATCAGTTTATACCATCTGGATTAAAAATTGACAAAGTTTTCCCCATCATTGCCTAGATTCGTTTTTCGAAAACTCGAAAAAGCCGCTCCTGATGTTAAACTTACAATAAGTGAAGCAGTTTTACATATCCGAAAAGTAAAAATTGTATCCTCGCTAGCGTTGGCAGTAGAAAAGATCAAAGCAAGCGGAAGTAATCTGAAAATTATGATTCCAAAACTGATGCCTACAGCTAGAATTATTCCAACTGGAAGTCTCTCTTTTGCTGAAAGTTCATTGACGACATACGGACATCTCCCTTCAAAAGTTATTCTTGGCCTTGTAAAAACGTCGAATCAGCTGGGAAGCTACGAATCAAGCCCGTTTAAATTTGAGCTTTTTCATCTATCTTCTCTGCATCTTAAAGTGAATGGACAGCCAATTTATTCACTAAACTTTTCTGATCAGAGTTATAGACTTCTTTATGAAATGAGCATGCGAACTTTGGGAGGAGACGAAACAACTTTTGAAAATGGACTATCCTATGATAAATGGATACGTGATTCTTCCCTTATATGCTTGGATATTTCTGGAACTCCAGATCTATCTCTTATTAAAGACGGAACACTTCGATTAGATCTCACTTTTTCACAAGCTACAGATGTGTCTGTTAGCCTTATAATTATCGGATTTCAAGACATTTTTGGAAATTGACAAATCAGGAGCTGTATTTCTCCCGATTGCATCATGAATACAGATCAAGTGCTAGCTGTTTTAAAAAAGGACATTGTTGCTAAACAATACAAAAGTTTCTGCTTACCTTCCGACTTTCTTGATCGTCTTACATTTACCAGCTTCCCGACAATCATCGTAGTGAATACCAGTCAATCTAGGCTGCTTTTTGGTCATTGGGTTGGTTTACTAGTGATGTCCCGGAAGACGATTGAGGTTTTTGACACCTACGGAAGAAATTATTCTGAATGGAAAAATATTGGACAACTTGTAGACAGATTTGAAATAGTGACTCAGAATCGAAGAAAAATTCAAAATACAATGACTATGGCTTGTGGATTTCATGTTTTAGTGTTTATTCTTTTACGCTTACGTCGTTATTCATTTCAAAGTATTGTTAATATTTTTACACCTAATTCGTTGTGGAATGATTTTTTAAGTGAGAATATTATTGTGAAATTCTTTAATGTTGATTTTAAAGCATTGTCTCCGTTCTGTATTGATAAGCATTGTGAACAAGTATCGCTTTCTTATTAAATTTTTGTATCGATCAGCTTTGTTCAATAAAAGTTTTAAAGTGAAAAATGTGTTTATAGAAAGTTAGACATTTGAGACAACAAAGTATAAACATAAGTGGTTGAAAACTGGACCTTCTACGTACTTTTCTGGTGGAAGATCAAACCCAAGTCCGGTATGAAAAGTTGGATATGCAAGTCCAATCTAGAAAATATAGTCCAAATTGTATCTAGCCTAGGTAGATTTCTCTATTCAGACTTTGCATGTCTTTAACTACAGGTACTAGTTGAAGTACAGTCTAATTTTCTAAAACCTACCTATACTAGAAAACATAATGTAAAAAAAACTTACTTCTTTTGAATGCAATCTATCATAGGTGTGTGTTCGTATTCAAGTCTAATACAAAATTGTTGCAAGTCCACATTTCACAATAAATCCAACGTATGAACAACATTTTGGTTGCAACAAACGTATGAACAGCAATTAAGCATTGCCGGGATCGTCCGCTATCTGCGGAGAATCTAGTTTAGTTTAAAATTGTATCGTTTTTTGTTTTTTTTTTTTTACGTAATACTGTAATACTTTCCACAATAGTTACCCAGACTGGTTAAAGTTGTTCTTTACCCTACATTTATATAACATACCTAATTAAACTATTTTAATCGCATATGCAGAGTCGGAAAAAGATGTAAATAAAATTCATTTATTACGGAAATATCCCCCCCCCCCCACGAAAAAAAAATCCCCCCTGGAAAATGTTCCACTCATGTAAACTAATTACTAAAATTTTAAGTTTGAAAAATATTTGGAAGATAAATCTGAATACCAAATTAAATGTCAAGGAATTCTGTTGAAGAATCAATACCACCAGCTCTTTTTTCTGTTTGAGGTTACATTGGTTCTAAAATTGTACTTCAGGTATCTTTTTGGTCTGAAATTTTAAAGTAGATCAGCATAAAAAAATATCGGAATTTTTGCACTAAGAATCAATATCCAGTGGCTTTTGTTCATAAAAATGTGTGTGTGTGTGGGGGGGGGGGTTAAAATGTATTTTTAAGATACAGGAATTTAGGCAAGTTTGTTGGTGGTTTTTTTTTTCGATGAAACTGCTAAAAATAGGTATTTTGAACGAGCATACCCTCTAAGAAAGGTATTTCTTAAAATTGGAGAGGGGGATATAAAAGTCCTAGGGAGCAGGTGCCCCCTTCCGGTGATTGACACCCCTCAACATAACCAAATTTTCTTCCAGTATTTATTGTCCTTAATAGACCCCTTGGTCTCCCGTTTCAAATTTTGAACTTTGCATGATTCTGTCTCCTTTCAAATACTCCCTCAAAGTTTCAATTAAATTCTTTATGTTGTTAATTTTCGTTCCCGAGTTATTACAGATATGGTATCTTGATCCCACGGATAAACATAGTGTATTTTGATTCAACTCTGCACTTTTCCCCAAGTAACAATTCCACGTCTATTTAAACCCTGAGTATTCCCTGAAGGTTCCAATTTAATATCCCAAGTTGTTTCTGAGATGCGTATATGCCATTTTGACCACCTGACACCACATGTGTGTCTTTTGGCCAGTCTCTCCACTCAGCTGTGCATAAATTATTTTTCGGGGGAGCTTATAATGCAAAAATATTGTTTATATAAGGATTGGAGACAAAAACTTATGACCTCTTTCCCTCTCCTAAGATATTATGTATAGTTTGAAAAATCGGGTGTGTAAAGTGTCTTCTGATTTACTCTGGTAAGCTTGTCGTATCCAGAATGCAATCCCTCCGCTCCCAACAAGTTGTATGCTCTTCTTGGCCGAGAGAATGGTCTCCGAGCGTATCGAAATTATTGGAAATCCAGGATAAAGCATACCACCTTTTCCCATTGTATAACCTATGTGTAAGCAATGGGCCACTTGCGACCCTTGTCCTAGAGGTTGTGGGTGTCATGTCCTTGGAGGCATATTTCTTGGAATTTTCGAGCAAAATTTCTGTCTAAAAATTTTGATCAGATGTTCTTTTTTTTGGGGGGGGGGGAGAATCGAAAGGGTGCGCTGCTTATGATCAAAGTCAAGTGGATACAGAGGTTCTAGTCCTAGACAATGCAGATCATATCTTTGTACTTGAAACGAAAGTGTTTATTATTGTATGTATATTTTATAAAAACATCGACTTAAAGGGTCCTTCGGTACACTAAACTTGATTTTCATTTCGATCGCAGCCATTGAGAACCGGAATAAAGCTCAGAAGGCTCTGGCGTTGAGATCTGTCGAATTGAACTTTTTAAGTTACTTCAAGATTGTATCCCTTTTTGGAAGTATGTTTACCTTTTCTAAAATAATGCAAAGAATTTTGTGCCTATGATTAAAGTCAAGTGGATACAAAGAGGTTCTAAATGTAGACTGTGACCCGAAGTTTGTCGTCTACATTGTAGACCATGTAGACTTTTGATGGGTAAGTTTGAAGTTGTTGAATTCCTCATGTTGTTATGGAAATTCCTGTTTTCAAAGTATCTGCTTTTATTGACGTGGGTTGCTCTTTACTCACAGTTCGCTACCACATATTGTTTGATTTTTAGCTGAATTTTTGTATGAAAACTGAATTCCTATAGCTTTCTCCCTTAAATATGGATCCAGAAATCAGCAAGTTGAAGTTTAATCATTTTATTTGCAACGATACTAATATGTGTAATTTTCGAAAGCTTGCTCCGTAAGGCTAACAATTGTCAAAAATTGAACATTTTAATAAATGTAGGCCTATTATAAAATGCTGAGACTTGTGTCAATACCTTGAAGTTAAAAGATATCATTCATTTTATCATGTTTAGTCTTATTTCGCGTTTTGGAATTATTTTAGGCCTCTTAATCTTGTTTGGGCGGCAATACTAAGATTAAGCATCTTATTCGATAAGTTCTACTTCAGCAGTCTTAGGTCTCTGAAAATTTCAGGAATGGACTGGTGGGGTAAGCGATCGCTAAGTAGGATATTTCCAACTCTAACCAAATTTCTCTTTCCCCTGCAGAGTCAATCTTGAATCTTTAAAAGAATCAAGTTTGGGGTAGAATCTGACTGAAGTCATGGGAACCGCCTTCTCAAAGAATGCGGTCCAGAAGAAGCAGAGTCTATCCCAAACAAAACGTTTCAATTTAAAAAGGTGTTCGTGTGATCTTTCAAACCGTATATGCAGGGTAGGGACAAAAGTAAAAACTTGATACCTTCTTCCAATTAGCTAATTTGTGCCATAAATTCATTCTTGAAATTTCATCTTTTGTATTGTTGTAGGAAAGAGTGGCGTTAAGGCTTAAAATAGGCAGGAATTAATGTTAAATGCGAGGCTAACTCTTTGCTAGAAGCTTTTGAATAGAGAACAGAAAGTTGAATGGGACACAATCCCCTCATATCCCGGATAATTTGTCAATTTTATTTATCGATGTCGCTCTGTAATTCCCTATCAACAAAACTCTGTTTCTTCTTCTTAAATTATGTTTATTCTTTTTTAGTGAGTAGGATAAATTACTAACTGCATAAGCAGGAGATTGAAAACGAAATACATTACATCTTAGAGAGTACACCCTTGTATACTAGTGAATTTTGAACAAGTTTTCCGTTATATTAAACGGAATGGCTATCTCATAATTTTTGTCCTATGACATGTTTTCTATTTGAGACAAAAGGGTTAAAACGGTAGTCTATAGAGGTGGGACCTCTTTTTCTACTTGAGAATAGCTCTGGGAAAAACCAATTCCGGTTGAATGTTGGCCCTCCCTCAATTTGCTACGACCAATGGTCCGATTTACTGGAGGAAAAATCCAAGGATTGGGGGGTTTGAAATGCCAAATAGTATGTTTACATGTGATGGTTTTCCAGTTCTTCTAGTGGCGGTGGTTCTTTGGGTGGATATTGGCCTTTGGAAGATGCCCCTAGCTTCCACCATTGAGCTTGCTGTTACATGAAAGAGCCAACACGGACGTTAAAGTTCTTTATGTTCTGCAATTTCTATACGCCATTGCCATTAATAATTGTATGCTGCAGCCGGTAGCCCCCGTTAGTACGGGTGAGGAGATTTGATCTGTCTTGAACATTAAAGTACCAAGTGAAATGTGAAACCAAAATGAAAAAGTGAAACCAAATTAAAACAGTTTTTGCCCTACGGTTGCTATACATCTATTAAAAGTTTTCTTGTTGTGTAAATCCTTTCTGTTGTTGCCACTACTGAACTGAGAATAGGGGCAAGCGGAGACTTTTCTGGTTTATAAACAAGTTCAACCAGTGTTTCTAAAACCTAATTTATGATAGTTAGGTAATACAACAATCAATACGATGATACAACCAATTGTTAGTCAGGCTATTGAACATATTTAGACTTGTGGGAATATGTAAAAATTTAGTAATAAAAGTTACACCTTTAAAACAGATGACAATGATTCTGATCATGTGTCAGTTACGGCCCCACCTTCGGTCTATTCATGCCTGAAAATCGGGTTTTCCACGATTTTTCTTTTGGTTGCTATACATCTATTAAAAGTTTTCTTGTTGTGTAAATCCTTTCTGTTGTTGCCACTACTGAACTGAGAATAGGGGCAAGCGGAGACTTTTCTGGTTTATAAACAAGTTCAACCAGTGTTTCTAAAACCTAATTTATGATAGTTAGGTAATACAACAATCAATACGATGATACAACCAATTGTTAGTCGGGCTATTGAACATATTTAGACTTGTGGGAATATGTAAAAATTTAGTAATAAAAGTGACACCTTTAAAACAGAAGAAAATGATTCTGATCATGTGTCAGTAGTCAAACAGTTCGTGGTAACGAGTAAGGAGCGACCCGGCTCAATAGTAACCGAAACTCTAAAAAATGGAATTTTGATACCAATAGTTACATCAAAGAATTGCATTATTACGCCGATTCTATATATATAAGTTTCATCAAGTTTAGTTCTACCCATCAAAAGTTACGAGTCTGAGAAAATTTGCCTTATTTTAGAAAATAGAGGGAAACACCCTCTAAAAGTCAAAGAATCTTAACGAAAATCGCACCATCACATTCAGCGTATCCGAGAATCCTATTATAGAAGTTTCAAGCTCCTATCTACAAAAATGCGGAATTTTGTTTTTTGTTTTTTCCCATAAGACAGATCACGGATGCGTGTTTATTTATTATTGTTTTTTGCTTTTCCCCAGGGGTGACTTTATTTACCCAGTGGCCCTAGAATGTCGCGAGAGGGTTCATTCCAACTGGATTTAAAAGTTCTTGTGCCCAATTAAGTGACCAAAAAAATTGGAGGGCACCTAGGCCCTCTCCCCTTCCACACTCATGTTTTTCCCAAAGTCACTGGATCAAAATTTTTAGATAGCCATTTTGTTCAACATAGTCGAAAAACCTGATAATCATGTCTGTCAGGATGACTTAGTCCCCCACAGTCCCCGGGGGAGGGGCTGCAAATTACAAACTTTGACCATTGCTTATATATAGTAATGGTTATTGCGACGTGTACAGACGTTTTCAGGGAGACTTTTTCACGTTAAAGGGGGGTCGGGGGGAGGGGCTACGTGGGAGGATCTTTCCATGGAGGAATTTATCATGAAGGAAGAAAATATCAATGAAGGGGCCGCAGGATTTTCTAGCATTATTTAAAAAAAATGAGAAAAAAAACAACTTTTTTCGGGTGAAAGTAAGGAGCAGGATTAGAACCTAAAACAAACAGAAATTATCACTCTATAAGGGGGCACGTCTCCTCCACAATACCTCACTCTTTACGCTAAAGTATTTTTAGTAATTTCAACTATTTATTCTACGGCCTTGGTGATTCAGGGGTCATTCTTAAAGAATTGGGATGAAATTGAAGCTTTAATGTGCAGTTGGATATAGTCCATTTTTAGGCCCAGATATCTGGATTTCTGCTCATTAATTACATGAAATTAAGTCCCTTTACATAGAATTATGCCTTTACATTGGACTTCAGCTAAAGGATACAAACTATGTGTGCAAGTATGATCCAAATGTATGTCAAAACAGCTATGGTATTTGAATCCTAAGTTTCTATATTAAGTTGTAAATTTCTCTATAACAAACATCCTTATACTATCAGTTCGCGGTACCCAGTTTAACAAGTTTTTGCCTTTCTTTTCCTTGCACAGCGCGCGTAAGGATTGTTCGGAGAAAGCAGTTGGATTTGTATAAAATGTTATTCGCTATTTCCGGGCTTTGACGGGTTTCAAAGATCCATAGTTTCTCTTGGCATTTGATTTGCCGTTTCATATATACTTTCTCTGAGTATCCTTAGATAGCCGGTTTTAATATTTTTCATCTTATATAAATTGTCTTTAGTTAAAAAATTACCAAAATCTGGTTACTGGATTCTATAACAACTAAACTACCCTTTCGTATCTTATCAAGTATCTATTCGGGCTATGGGAACACGTTCGCTACAAAAAAGTCGATAAATTGTTGTTTAAAGTTATTATGCTCTTTGAAAAGCGAGGTTATAAATTTATCTTTGGATTAAGAGAACCGGATAAGAGACGCTTAGTGTTTCAGAGACTTTTCCAATCGATACAGCCACGACTGTGTCCAGGATTTTGTTTCGGGGGGGGATCGTGTTTACTAATAAACTTTAAAAAACCCATCACAAATGTGTTTTTGTGTTTATGAAGGTTATATAAGTCGTAGAAATATTTCGGGGGGATGTGAGTCAAATCCCCCTGACCCCTGCCCTGGATACGGTCTTGGATACAGCATTGCTGATACAATCCCAATATGGATCTAAAGTATAGTCGAGACATTTTATAACAAGGTTATTTAAAATTTACCCTATGTACGTACATTATCGATAGGTTTGGGGAGGGATAACTTTTTAAAAAATGTGGAAAAACTGCTGGTTTGTATGACTGTCATTGGAGATAAGTGTCTGCTTTGATGTCCCGGGTTGAATTCAGTTTTGATCAAACCAGCAAACGAGAGATTGAAAGCATTGATAAGCTAAGAAGAAAATCTGGGAAGGCTGAGATTGGGTTATATAGATACAGTTTTTTTGGGGAGGGAGGAGTCCATTTACAAGTAAATGCTGATATCGACGGACTACTATTGAATCAAACTTGGCACACAATAAGTTTTAGCCATGGTTTTCTGAAGTTCTTAGGCTAATTTGAAAGTCATGGTATACCATTCTGAATAGAACAAGGAATAAAGGAATTATCCCTTGAATAATTCCCGAATTCCCTGAATTCGGTTCGAAGGATCACATGTGAAAATTAAATGACAGGGCCTTAGAACGTGACACATTCCATAACCAGTAAGTCAGAGGGGTTGCCTTCATACTTCCAGGTTTTTTGACCATGATTTCCCATGATTTCTTGAATTATTCGTAATTAACTCGCTTTTTTCAATTTTTCCCCGACCCCCCAAAATCCCTCAAAAATATTCCTCTTTACGAGAAAAAATTTATCGTTTGTGCGTGCTATGGGTACTCAGGGTTATGGTGTATCCAACTTTAGAATATGATGAACATAGTATAATAAACTTTTACTGTGAACAGGCTGTTGATCCCATTTCAATAGTGATTATCGGGGACGATCAGTTTTCATGTTTTTCTTACAATTTTAGCCTATTTCAAACAATTCGTGGTAAAGAACTGTAGTAAGGAGCGACCCGGCTCAATAGTAACCGAAACTCTAAAAAACAGAATTTTGATACCAATAGTTACATCAAAAGAATCATATTTTATGCTGATTTTAAATATATAAGTTTCACTAAGTTTAATCTTACCCTTCAAAATTTACGAGCCTGAGAAAATACGTGGAAGGATCTTTCCATGGAGGAATTTATCTTGAGGGAAGAGAATTTCCATGAAGGGGCGCAGGATTTTCTAGCATTATTTAACAAAAAAAAAGCAATGAGAAAACAAATAAAAAAGTTTTTTCAACTGGAAGCAAGGAGCAGCATTAAAACTTAAACGAACAGAAATTTTACGTATATGAGGGGGGTTCGTCTCCACCTCAGTACCTCGCTCTTTACGCTAAAGTATTTTTAGTAATTTCAACTATTTACTCAACGGCCTTTATGATTCAGGGGTCATTCTTAGAGAATTGGGACAAAATTCAAGCTTTAGTGTAAAGAACGAGGTATTGGCGAGGGGGCGAACCCCCTCATATGCGTAACAAAAATATACAAATATAGAAGGTCGTTACGTAAGTTAATTCGTAAGTTACGTATATTTATTACTAATGAAAACGTTCGTAAAAAAATAAAAAAGTTCTAGTTGCCTTTTTAAGTAGCCAAAAATTGGAGGGCAACTAAGCCTCCTCCCCAACCCCCTTTTTTTATCAAAATCGTCCGATCAAAACTATGAAAAATCCATTTAGCCAAAAAAATGATATGCAAATTTCGTTTTAATTACTCATGTGCGGTGAGCCAAAATCAAAACATGCATTAATTCAAAAACATCCAGAAATATAGTGGAAAAAAGTTTTTTGAACTGCAAACAAGGAGCGACATTAAAACCTAAAACGAACAGAAATTATTCCGTATATGAAAGGGATAGTCCCCTCCTCGACGCCTCGCTCTTTATGCTAAAGTTTTTATTGTTTTAATAAGGAGAGTTGTGAGAAAGACTAATACTTCAGCGTAAAGAGCGGTGTTGAGTAGGGGACAATCGCTTTCTTATACGGAATAACTACTGTTCATTTTAATTAAGTAAAACGAACAGAAATATCAAAAAGCAAAGTTTGTTAAAAAAAACTTTTTTTCTTATTTAATTCATGCTAAAACCGACAAAAGATACTTTTTTCGGCTTGGTCCCATTCATAGTATTTTTTAAGCACTGTTATTTGTTGTGTTGTTTTACGACGAAGAAATATATGCTGATGAAAAGGGCTTCTAGGATGGATTGTTTGCAATCTATTTTCAAATTATTTTTTGGGTCAGTTCAATAATTCTTTGT
Organism: Artemia franciscana; assembly: GCF_032884065.1. NCBI lineage: Eukaryota > Metazoa > Arthropoda > Branchiopoda > Anostraca > Artemiidae > Artemia > Artemia franciscana. The sequence goes on from NC_088877.1 coordinate 23,978,168, forward strand.
GTTGATGTTGACAATTAAACAATTATATTGGCTAAAAGTAGAACGAATAAAATCAGTGGATGGTTGCAGACATGTTTTATGTCAAAGACTTACTTCCTAGTTGAAAATATTAATGATTAGTTGAATGTTGTCTCCCCATCCCTAGTTGTGTGTAATCAAAAGGATTTCATGCCTCTGCGAGAAGCGATGAATACGGAAGTCCAAAACATATTAGAAAGACTCGTGGAAAGAAAAATTCGTCTTAAATAAATCAGGACAGGCCTGCCCAGGAAAGAGCCAAACTGAACCAAATATTATAATCTCTAAGGCCAGAAGGGTAGCATTGATCAACATATCGCATATAGTTTTTTGACTTTGTTTTTATTACAAAGGCCTAAGAAAAGACTGCCCCCTCTAGATTCTTCTCCAACTTTTTTTTGGCATAGTAATTGTCACAATTTTCCATGCTGATTTCGGGAATTGTTTTTTGTTTTGCGGCGTTAATGATAAAAACGCCGTATTGCCTTAAATTACCTTTTGTCTTGTGAATGTCGTTCTGAACTACTTTTTTTCTCTTTAATTTGGAACCTTTTGAGTAAGGTCATGTAATCCTGTTTCACCTTTCACACAGGCCCATTTGGGTCTGCGCCAAAACTAGGCAAGTAGCTCTATGGGTCAGGCGGTCACATCCAACCGTCAGTCCTGGGCTTTAATTCATAGCTACACAGCCAAAAGCAGGATTCGTATACAAAACGCGTCTGCTTTATTTGGCAAAGATATGGAGAAAGTGAAAGTGCTACACATTCTTCCTGTTCTGGCTTTGTTATGATGTAGTAATTTATAGGTTCTATTGATGTCGGTTTCTTTGTCAATAAAAGATCGAACGTTTGGTTAGCCATGGGCGACTGAAACAAGAGAAAATCTACTCTTGCTTTTGGCTAGTAATGCTTGGGGCTATTGATCTGTCTCCTTGTTTTATTATTTCTGTTTTTCTTTTTTGACCAAAAATATCATATCCTCTGTTTTTATTTTAAGTCGTATCTTAATTTACCTTAGTCTTGGGAAGGTGGCCAGGTGACGGTTGAATGAGTTAAAGAACAAGGCACACCTACCTTTGATTGGGTCGATTTAGCCCCACTAAGGGATGCATTACTTGGCTACTGATTTGTCACCACTAGGCCAATTTCTCCAGTAAAAGGCAACTGAAGGAAATGTTTATCTGATAGAATATTAATGCTACTTCTGCTTCATAATATTGATCGTATTCTATGTAAAAGAAGATCTGTTAAATGGAAAAATTTTCCTTATATAATTATCCATCTTTGTACATTACGTTTTTAAATAGTTTCATCACTTTCCGCTTGTTGAAGGTCATCGTAAAGTTTCTATTACAAATTAGAATCCATGGGAAGGTCCATCTGTTTTGATTATTCGGCATTATAACCTCAAGCTTATAAAAGAATTCCTGCGCGTCAGAACAGGACAGTATGCAGGAATTTTATTTGGGAGGTTAAGGGGAGGGGGTTAAATCAAAGACAAGAGAATAGCGCTGCCTAAGTAAAAAGCGTTATGGCTTCAATCTATTTCTGCTCTGTTTTTTTTTTTTTTTTTTTTTTTTTTTTTTTTTTTTTTTTTTTTTTTTTTTTTTTTTTTTTACCAGGCCACATCGTATGGGAGAAGATTGTAAAAACTTTGGAGGGGGCTAGTTCAATGGGAAATTGAAAATTCTAGTGCCCTTTTTAAGATCAGAGGGTAATCAACCCCCGCCCATGTCCTTTTAAGCTGTCCTCCTTAAAATATGCGATCAAAATTTGAGATAGATATTCTGTTAAAAATAGTCAGAAAATCCAATAATTAGGCCTCTTGAGATGGCATGATCCCCCAAAGCATCTAGGACAAGGGCTGTAAGTTATGTAACTCGCACCTTGACTATAGACAGGTTTTGTCTCCAGGGTATCTCGGGTCTCCAAAAAGGCTAAGGGTATTGAGGTGAAACTCTCTGGGAATGTTGAAGGGGATGTTAAACTAAATCAAAGCAAACTCTGTGTATGCATGTTGTCAAAAAGGCGTATCGGTAATATCTCAGGAACAGCTTAGGAAGCTCCAGGACACTTCCAGGATGTGTTGAGAATAATGCTGAATTAACTAAAAACCACTATATGCATCCAGGTTGCCAAAAGGACATATCTCTAGTATCTCAGGAATGATTTAGGATATTAGGTTGAAACTTTAAGGGTATGCTAAGGGGAATTTGAAACTAAATCAAAAGACACTAGACCCTTAGACAACTAAATCAACAACACCTCATCCCCCCGACAAATCTCAGGAATGGCTGAGGGTATTCCATTGAAACTTTCAGGTTATGTTGAAAGGGATGTAAAACTGAATCAAAAGACTGTGTGATATATGGGCATATCTGCAATATCTCAGGAACTTCTAAGGGTATTAACTTGGAACTTCCTAGGAAGTTTCAGCCTTGAACTTTGTCAAAAGAAAATATGTTCATCCTGGTTGTGAAAAAACGCATAACGCATCTGCAATATCTCCGAAGCGGCTAAGGATGTCGATTTTGAACTTTCAGAGACATATTTAGGAAATGTTGAACTAAATCAAAAGACACTATGTGCATCCAGATTTACAAAAGGGCGTATTTGTAAAATATTAGGAACGACCAAGGGTATTTAGTTGAAATTTCCAGGGCAAAGGTTAGTCCTACTCCTCTTTGTAGTGGTTTTTGTTCGTTTTAAGCTTAAATTGATCCTTTCATGAAATTTCAGTTTATTTTAATTTATTGATAATGATTTATGCTTGTTTTAAGCTTGAATTATTATTTGACTTTATTTCTGCTCGTCTTTGGCTTAATGTAGCTCTTTACTTTTCTTTGAAAGGCTTCTATTTTTGGAAAATCAATCCTTACGAAATTGATAAACAAGACAAAATTAAAGAAGCAAATAGGAGGAATTCGTAGTTGGGTAGGCCCTGTTGTCCCTCGAACTGCGCATGTCCTTGCGTCAGGGCGACCTGTTATTATAGCCAGACCTTAAAAAAAAAAAAAAATATAGTAGTTTGTCGACACTCAATAAATTTTGGTCACACTCCCTCGTTTTGCTTCTTTTTGTGTTCATGGAATTGGTGTTCCTGGTTGGAGTGAATATGTGACATAATGATTTCTTTTTCAAATATTATTGTTGAAACTGTTCTTTATTTGAATTTGATCTCTTAGTTACATAAAAAAAAAAAAAAAAAAAAAAAAAAAAAACATGATTTTTCTACTCAAATTAAGGACCAACATTAAAACTTAAACGAACAGAAATTATTCCGTAGATGAAGGGTTTGCCCACTTGTCAATACATCGCTATTCCCGCTAAAATTCGAATTTTGTTCCAAATCTTCAAGAATGACCCCTGAATCACAAAGGCCGTTTAATTAGAATAAATAGCTCTTAAGTAGTAAAAAACACTTTAGTGTAAAGAGCGTGGGAAACACTTTAGTTTAGTGTATTGAGCGTCGGAGGGGGCCTAGTGGCCCTCCAGTTTTTGTTCACTTAAAAAGGGCACTAGAACTTTTAATGTTCGTTCGAATGAGCCCTCTTGTGATGTTCTAGGACCACTGGGTCGATACGATCCCCCTGAAAAAGAATGAAGAATAAAAAAAGCAAATAAACACGCATCTGTGATCTTTCTTCTGGCAAAAAATACAAAATTCCTCATTTTTGCAGATAGGAATTTGAAACGTCTACAGAAGGGTTCTCTGATACGCTGAATCTGATGGTGTGATTTTCATTAAGATTATAGGACTTGTAGGGGGTGTTTTCTCCTTTTTGGTTGAGACTAAACTTGTTGAAACTTGTATATTTGAAATCAGCAAAAAATCCAATTCTTTTGACTTATCTATTGATATCAAAATTACATTCTTTAGAGTTTCGGTTACTATTCTGCCAGGTCGCTCCTTACTTACAGTTCGTTACCACGAACTGTTTGATAGAGATTGCCATGTTGTCTTCATAAATCATTTGACCATGTTCTTATATCTAGGCTTGAATTATTGTGATGGAGGTAAGGGAACAACCAGTGTTGAGGTTGTTTCCTGCGATCTTATTGTTTTGAGACCAGATTTGAACAATTATTTCGGATTGTTTCTTGGCTTTTGGGATATCAAAGGGTCTTTTGAATTGTGGTGAATGGATAAATATTAAAAAAATCCTAAAGGTAAAATATACCAATACTGGAAAAAAGAGAAAATGGCGTGTATAATAATCTCAAAATTTCCTTATCTGTTCTTTTTTACTACTGGCAGCAACAAATTGGTAGTAATATTCATAAGAGCAAATAACCTTGACGTAAACTTATTCCCTCTTAAAGAATGGAATTAAGGATCTTATAAAGTTGGCTTGTTTTGATCGTGTATTCATGCAAGACAATATGGCGGTCACCAAAAAAGGCTAAAAACAGCATACTTTCACTGAAATGATGGAATAACATTTTTTCAAGGGCATTTTATCAACACGTCATTATTGTGCAATTAATAGACACCAGTTTGCTGAGATTACTGTCCATTCAGTTGCGTCCAAAAACCATGCGTTTTTTTTTGTCTCGCTGCGAAATTCTGAAAGTGAAAACATACATCCATATTACTGCGTGGCCTCTCTTTTTAATAAAGCTATTGACACTTTTCCTCTTTTTTTTTAATTGAAACTGGCCCTTTGATGTTTTCTAAGTGTTGATATAATAATTGTTTATATAGCAAACGTAAAATAGAGAGGGGGATTCAAGGACTTCAAGCAATCAGCTTTAAAAACCCTTTTCATCCACCCTCAGACTTTTTTCTCTAAGAACAATCCAATTAGCCTGAAGATTGAGCTCGATAAAAGGCTGTTAAGAGCCCAGTTTGATCAGAGTGGATTTTTGCGATTATAAATATGTTGTTCATCTTTGGGTAAGAGATTCTGGACCAAAGCTGATAAGACATTTATATCTTCGACGTAACACCTTAAACTAGGTTTTCCTTGCTTAGACCACACTGCCGTTATCTCTATTTGAAAATTATTTATTCGACATTTATATAACTCAAACCGAATCTGTTCTCCCAAGAGAAAGCAAACGAGTGCTATTCAGCGACTCACTTTGACTGTTATACTCTGAATGTGTTTTGATTCAGCCGATGATAGCTAAACTGCTTATTCTCATTATTTTTCAAGTTTTTTTGCATTTATCAGTTGAGATTAGCACCACTATCCCTGACACTAGTGGTGGAACCAGCGTCGTCACTGAAACATTTTAAACGTCGTAACTTCAATTGCATTGATTAAAGGCCATGGACGTTTCTGATTTTTCTTTAAAAGCGCTATCTCCCTATCTTTGTGGAAAAAAGTTGTCAGTGGAAGAATTCTGACTGCAGCTCTTACCTCCCTCGTTTTTGTATTGAGTCAGGAATTGGCTCTTTTTTTCTTTTTTTTTTAACCAAGACTTGACCAGATTTACCCTGAATAAGCGTTTATCCCATTTTACTGTTATTGTAATTCTTTTTTCCAATAAACACATCAACCATGAAGTTTTCCACCTCTCAAAATTTTCAAAATTATCTGCCGACACCAAATTTGCGTTCGAAAGACTGATGTCATATAATTTGATCTGCTTTTCGAACATTACTGATAAGAATAAAAAATTAATCTATCAGTCTATCTTGGTTCAGAAATAGATTTCGTTGCCACAGGCAAACTTTCTAATATCACTATCAAGAAAGGAGAAAGAGGAAGTTCCCAATTTCCTTAGCAGTGGTTAAAGCTTTGGAGGTATTTGTGATAGCTCCATGCAATGCGTACTCAGCTTTCTTCTGTCCCGAACACGGAAAATGGAATCACAGACAGAAATGGATTTTAAGGGTACATGGCAGCCCTTTTGGATTCGTGGGAAAATGCTCCTTTATATGGTCTCTTTATTTTTTTGTTTCTTATTCCAAAAGAAAAATAAAATGGTAAAGAAAGTGTTCTTGCAGTTGACCTGGATAACAATTGCACATCAGAAGCACTTTAAATTTTACTATAACTTCAGTATGAAACTAGTGTCTGGCTGTTTGTATAAGGCTTTCAATTCAAAAGCAGGCGTGGCTTGAAGAAACGAAAGCTTGGCGGAAAAACTTCGATTAGGCCTCTTCGACGGGAACTGTGAAATTCATTTCAGGGTAGAACCGTATAGGCTGTGGCTCAAGGCCAAGGGAAAACCGTCCTTTGTGACCCTAACAATAATTATACTCAAACGCTTGTTTAACAGTAACGCCTTATTCGTCAATGAGGTTCACACTTTCCGTAAATTCTCAGAGGATAACCATTTTTCACGCAATGAACTGATGTCACTTTTATACAGAAAAAAAGAGAGAAAAAACAGGACTGATTCGAAGTATTGCTCTTTCAACGCATTTAGTCCATGTAATATATCAAACTTAAACAAACTTAAATTACCATGAATAAGCGAAATGGAATGTAAAACGAATAGAAATTACAATGAACAAGGAAGCAAGCTTAAAACGAATAGACACTAGATTTATATTCCTTGGGCAACGTGAGGTGTTTTGCAAACTTTTGTCGGCTTCGCCGAAAAATAAAGTTGCGAGAGCAACACTTTGTTATTTTTTCCTTCATCTTTGATTAAATACATCAGCTGTCAATCCCCGAAAACTTCTAAAATGTAACATCTCAAGAGCAGTAATTTCTTAGAAAATGAACAATGATTATTATGACATGTTTCTTAAAGATGGCCTTAAAATATATCTATTTCATGTTGTTCCTTTTAAAATACACCATATATTCAAGTTTATTTCCTTGCGTAACTATGAAACTTATTCTTTGATTACGAAGCTTGCTCATAAAAGTTTATTTGCAAGATATGCACCCGGAATATTAAAGCTATGGGTATGCAGTTCGATTCTGCCCCTCTCCACCGAAATGCTAGGCCTCATCCAAAATTGTTACTGCGCGCCTGTTTACACGTATAGGGGATGGAGTTGGTCTTGTTCTGATAGTATCTTTTAACGAATTACATATAGGATGTGATGGGGGGGCTGAGACCACTCAATTATTAAGTTCCATTTCTGTGTAATTTAACTGATTTTTTTTTTTTTTTTTTTTTAAGAATTAGACCCACAAAAAGAGCATTATCAAACAGTTCGTGGTAACGAACTGTAGTAAGGAGTGAGATACCAATAGCTATATCAAAAGAATCGCATTTTAATGCTGATTTTAAATATATAAGTTTCATCAAGTTTAGTCTTACCCACCAAAAGTTACGAGCCTGAGAAAGTTTGCGTGGTTTTAGAAAACAGGGGGAAATACCCCCTAAAAGTCATAGAATCTTAACGAAAATCACGCCATCAGATTCAGCGTATCAGACAACTCTACTGAAGAAGTTTCAAGCTCCTATCTACAAAAATGTGGAATTTTGTATTTTTTTGCCAGAAGGCAGATCACGGATGCGTGTTTATTTGGTTTTTTTCTTTTTTTTTCAGGGGTGATCGTATCGACCCAGTTGTCCTATAATGTTGCGAGAGGGCTCATTCTAACGGAAATGAAAAGTTCTTGTGCCCTTTTTAAGTGACCAAAAAAATTGGAGGGCACCTAGGCCCCCTCCCACGCTAATTATTTTCCCAGAGTCAACGGATCGAAATTCTGAGATAGCCATTTTATTCAGCGTAGTAGAAAAACCTTATAATTATGTCTTTGGGGACGACTTACTCCACCACAGTTTCCGTGGGAGGGGCTACAAGTTACAAACTTTGACTTGTGCTTACATATAGTAATGGCTATTGGGAAGTGTACAGGCATTTTCAGGAGGATTTTTTGGTTGGAGGCAGGGGTTGAGAAGAGGGGGATATGCTGGGGGAGCTTTTCATCGAGGAATTTGTCATGGGGGAAGAAAAACTCCATGAAGGGAGCGCAGGATTTACTAGCAGTTCTTAGAAAAAAAAACAATGAAAAAATAAATAAGAAAATTTCTTTCAGCTGGAAGTAAAAAGCAGCATTAAAACTTAAAACGAACAGAAATTATTACCCATATGAGGGGCTCACTTCCTTCTAATACCCCGCTCTTTACGCTAAAGTATTTTTAGTAATTTCGACTATTTATTATGCGGCTTTTGTGGTTCAGGGGTCATTCTTAATGAATTGGGACAAAATTTAAGTTTTAGTGTAAAGAGCGAGGTACTGACGAGGGGGCGAACCCCCTCATATATGTAATAAAAACATGAGAATACAAAAGTTCTTTACGTAAGCTAATTTATAAGTTACGTATATCTTTTACTAATAAAAAGATTCGTAAAATATTAAAAGTTCTAGTTGCCTTTTTAATTAACCGAAAATCGGAGGGCAACTAGGCTTCCTCCCCCGCTCTTTTTTTCTCAAAATCATTCGATCAAAATTAAGAGAAAGCCATTTAGCCAAAAAAAATTAAAATAATAAATATGCCAATTTCGTTTTAATTATTCCTCTGCGGAGAGCCAAAATCAAAATATGCATTGATTCAAAAACGTTCAGAAATTAAATAAAAAAAACTAGTTTTTTTGAATGAAAGTAAGGAGGGACATTAAAACTTAAAACGAGCAGAAATTACTTCGTATATGAAAGGGGCTACTTCCTCATCAACGCCCCGCTCTTTACGCTAAAGTTTTTTACTGTTTTAAGAAGAAAAATTGAGAGAAAGAGTCAAACTATAGCGTAAAGAGCAGGGCGTTGATGAGGAAGCAGCCCCTTTCATATACGAAGTAATTTCTGTTCGTTTTAAGTTTTAATGTCGCTCCTTACTTTCATTCAAAAAAACTTGTTTTTTTATTTAATACTAATATAAATCAACCATAGACTACCAAGACAAAGAAAATGAGTGAGAACAGGAGACAAAATAATAGAGAGAAAAGAAACAAACACACATGGTACCTTCTATGGCAAATTTGGTGCATTTTATCTTCTTTAGTGATACCATAAATTTGTCGGGGGGAGTAATAGCCTACTCTGGTACAGGTAAATTGTGCTCTGGAATAAAAGTTTTTCCATCTTGATTTCCTAGGTGTAGTGGACAAGTTAAAAATAGGTTATTTTGGTGTGTATACTCTGTGTACTCTTATAATTACCCTTTTGCTTATTTATTTTGAGCATTAAGTAATTTTAAGTGGCTTCTCATGGCTCATATTTGTTATTGTTTGGTGAACCTTGCGGTTTTATTTATAAGTTCATTCTATCGTGTTTTTTACTAAAGAACTCTCACTATACGCTCGAAAAAGAAAAAAAAGCTAGACGCTTAATAAGTCACTTAAATTAATTTTGTTAAAAAAATAAATAACAAACATTTACTTTTTATGCTGTTGGGGATCTTACTTCGTCTGCCTCAAATCATTTTACTTGCGTCCTGGTGGTTAATGGTTCAACGAAACTATTTAGTTTATCACTTCTTATTGTTTCTGAACTTAAAATCCTTGTTGTCGATTTGTATTGGTTAGTTTTCTTTTGGATTCATTATTCGAATTTAGCTTTTGAAATTGTAAGATTCTTATGAACAATTAGGACTTACAGTATTAAGACCTTAACGTTGTAGCAGAAGGCACGGAAATTATTGTGCAGTTAATTTTTGGGTTTTAATTTCAAGGTAAAGTGTAAATTCGGTAGATTAGATTCATTACATCCGTAGAAATAAGCTTCTTCTACTGTGTAACAAATTAAAAAGTCATAGCATGAATGTAACATGAGGTCAGATTTACAGGATAATATTCTTGTGAAATATAATCATCATTGGTGTCGTATTATCAAACAGTTCGTGGTAACGAACTGTAGTAAGGATTGACCCGGCTCAATAGTAACCAAAACTCTAAAAATTGAATTTTGATATCAATAGCTACATCAAAAGAATCGCATTTTAATGCTGATTTCAAATATATAAGTTTCATCAAGTTTAGTCCTACCCATAAGAAGTTACGAGCCTGAGAAAATTTGCCTTATTTAGGAAAATAGGGGAAAACACCCCCTAAAAGTCGTAGGATCTTAACGAAAATGACACCATCAGATTCAGCGTATCAGAGAACCCTACTGTAGAAGTTTCAAGCTCCTATCTACAAAAATGTGGAATTTTGTATTTTTTGCCAGAAGACAAATCACGGGTGCTTGTTGATTTGTTTTTTTTGTTGTTTTTTTTTTCCCAGGGGTCATCGTATCGACCAAGTGGTCCTAGAATGTCGCAAGAGGGATCATTCTAACGGAAATGAAAAGTTCTAGTGCCCTTTTTAAGTGACCAAAAAAATTGAAGGGTATCTAGGCCCCCTCCCACGCTCATTTTTTTCTCAAAGTCAACGGATCAAAATTTTGAGATAGCCATTCTGTTCAGCATAGTCGAAAACCATAATAACTATGTCTTTGGGGATGTCTTACTCCCCCACAATTCCCTGGGGGAGGGGCTGCAAGTTACAAACTTTGACCAGTGTTTACATATAGTAATGGTTATTGGGAAATGTATAGACGTTTTCAGGGGGATTTTATTTTGTTTGGGGGTGGGGCTGAGGAGAGGGGGCTATGTTGGAGGATCTTTCCTTGGAGAAATCTGTCATGGGGGATGAAAAATTCAATGAAAAGGGCGCAGGATTCTCTAGCATTACTATAAGAAAACAATGAAAAATAAACATGAAAACTTTTTTTCAAATGAAAGGAAGAAGTAGCATTGAAACTTAAAACGAACAGAGATGATTACGCATATGAGGGGTTCTAAAAATACTTTAGCATAAAGAGCGAGGTATTTAGGAGGAGATAAATACCTTGCTCTTTATGCTAAAGTATTTTTAGTAATTTCAACTATTTATTCTACGGCCTTTCTGATTTAGGGGTCATTCTTAAAGAATTGGGAGAAAAGTTAAGATTTAGTGTAAAGAGCGAGGTATTAACGAGGGTACAAACCCCCTCATATACATAATAAAAATATAAGGTTATGAAAGTTTGTTACGTAAGTTAATTCTTAAGTTACGTATATTTTTTACTAATAAAAACGTTCGTTAAGAATTAAAAGTTCTAGTAGCCTTTTTAATTAACCAAAAAATTGGAGGGCAACTAGGCCTCCTTCTCCACCCCTTATTTCTCAAAATCGTCTGATCAAAACTAAGAGAAAGCCATTTAGCCAAAAAAGAATTAATATACAAATTTCATTTTAATAATTTATGTGCGGAGAGCCAAAACCAAACATGCATTAATTCAAAAACGTTCGAACAGAAATTACTCCGTATATGAAATGGGTTGTCCCCTCTGCAATCCCTCGCTCTTTACGCTAAAGTTTGACTCTTTGCCACAATTCTACTTTTTAAAACTATTAAAAGCTTTAGCGTAAAGAGCGAGGGATTGCAGAGGGGACAACCCATTTCATATACGGAGTAATTTCTGTTCGTTTTAAGTTTTAATGTCGCTCCTTACTTTCAGCTAAAAAAATCAGTTTTTTTTATTTAATGTGATATAGGACATGAATTTTTCCTCGTGAAAACACGCAAGAAAAATGTGTGATTCAAAACCTTATAAAATTCAAAGGTAGAACCCTGGAAGCCTCTAGGAATGGGCCAGGAATTAATCGTTCCCCATATTTTAAAAAATTCCCTCAGATTTTGGGAAATAGATTTTTTGTATCTTAATTAATCTTAATTTTTGTATCCCCCCTCCCCCTCACACACACACGCATTTCCGTGAACACTCCATGGTGAACAAAAAAACGTTCAAAAATGTGTCAAAAATGAAAAACAGCAATTAATTTCACTCCTACTGTGATAAAAACAACTGGTAGCACCCTTTCTGGTAGGGGAATTTTTGCCATTGGTCTTGCAAGGTAGGCCTACTCATGGCCCTCTGGGCGTAGCATCTGTGTTTTTACTTTTATCATTTCTTATAAAAGGCACATTCGATATACACCAGTCTTGTCAACTTTGTAAGTAAAACAAACTTTCATTGATTTAGAAATTACTAATGTAAATGAAAAACAAAAATTATTTAGGGAAGAATAAAAATTTGGTAAGCTCTACTGGTCTTCGTTAGGTTCATTGCACACTGATATGGGTACTTCGGAACAAAGGGGAGGAATTTGGGGCCAGTCCAGTTCTAATGAGTATCACGATTTCACCATAATGCCCTACAAATCTCATTCAAATTATCTGTTTCTTTGTTTTCAAGGAATTACCCCCCCCCCAAAAAAAAATGGACTTGATGTTTTACTGATTTGAACCAACTTCATATCCTGAAAATACGATGAGAATCCAAAATTATGAATGCATATTTGAAGGACATCTAACATAACTGTATCAAAAACTGGGAAGGTGTTGTGCACTGTGACACGAGACAATCCCATTTCTAGTTTTTAAACACACCTTTTCAAAAGGTTTCTTACTGTGTTACTTACTAAAGGCTCTGACTAAAATTAAAAGTCTTAGTTTAAATGTAATATGAGGTCAGATACAAACCCCTTGCAAACCTTGAGCTTGCTTGTCCAGAATTTGGTCAAACTAGACAGTCAGAAAATATCTGGGAAGTTATATCCCTTTTAAATTCTCTCCATACTTGGATTATTTTGTCAAATATTTGGTACGAAAGTTAAATCAAGGACTTTGTTTCTCCAGTATAAAGTCAGAGTAGAGTCACTCCCTCTTTGAATTGCCTCCTCCTAAATGGGGTCAAATGGCTAAATATATCCAATACGAGAAAATCAGGAATTGCTTTCCAGCGTTGTGCATCAGGGGCGGATCAGGGGGCCAGCCCCAAAATATTTCTGGCGCCCTCATTTCGTTTTTACTCTTTTTTCAAATAAACTTGCCAATAATGGACGCCCTTGACACATTGCCCTCCCCCCCCCAAGATTTTACTCTAGATCTGCCTTTATCGTGCATCCTTCTGCTGTCAGACTTTTCTTATTCAAACCAGCAGCTTTTACCAAGATAAGAGAAAATGATGAGCTTATTGAAAGTTTTTGTAATCCAGGACAAGTTAGCTTCGTTAGGCAGACTGAAGTGAAACGCAGTGGAGACTTAACTAGTAATAATACATCCTGTCAGTTGATTGAGAGCATCGATAGTGAAAGGAACTGATGCGGTAGTTTACTACTGTGATGTGGCAAGCTAACAATAGTGCAGAATTCACTGTGCAAAGTATATGCTATGTGTAAGCATGGATACGAATGCTGGCATGTGTGAGGCAGTGTTTAAGAAATATTTTAAAGAATGTCTACAGCTATTGCTGTCAATCACGGTGCACACGCAGTGAAGAACGGCGATGTAGGAGTGGATTTAGATCGTTTTAAAGGAACTAGTCTAATTGCCTCAAATAGGGGTAAGCCTCGTGTTAAAGAACCATTAAAAAACCAAAATGTGAACCTTAAACCAGAAAAACAGCTTGTTATTAAACCCGCACCAGATATTAATGTAACTGGTGCCACGATAATATCGCCAAGCAGCGTGCCTTTGCCCAATAACGAACTGTCAAAATGGGCTGGCATGCCCCTTGTTTCGGTTACTGCATCGATTTGGGCGGCTAAAAATGCCGCAAAAAAGCAGAAAAGCCAACCACCCCAAAATTATAATACTGTAAAAAATATTGTGCAGCAGCAGCAAAAACCGATATTTTCACAGTCAAATTTGACAGAAATTCCAATATCGATTTCTGGACTAAGACAAGAATACCATGAGGTAAATCATCCTCCACCAAATCAGTTTAGAACGCCACCTCCACCAGTTAGTCCAGCTCCATTTCAAATGCACCGTTTTATGCAGCCTCCTGTGGTACATGGTGTTTCTCAATACCCTTCACATCACCCTCTTGTGTACAGTCGTTCGACCGATTTACCAGGTTCACATGTAGCACTGGTGCCAGAACATACGCCACTTCGAGTGTGCCATTCGAGTAGTGATGCTTTCCTCGTTAATCCAGACCATTCTAGTGGAAGCGATGAAGGCTCCGGTATTGGCTCTGATGGTGGGTTACCACGTATTATAAAACCTCGAAAAAGGCGGAAAAAGGATAAGAGACTTGGTGACTTATCTAACCCTCCAGAGACAGATTTTAATGATAATGTGTGGCAAGACAAAAACTATGCTCAATTCAGAAATAATGACAATGGTGTTAACCCCTGGGGAGGTGTTAATTGTGGATCTTGTTGGCCTACTGGCTATCCTTCCCCGCCTTTAACTCCCTCTAGTGCCAATAGAGAACGAAGATTTTCGTTTTCATCCTCAGTTTCAAGTTCTGAGGAAGATGTTATTGCTTCCTTAATGACATTATCAAGAATATCTACTCCTCCTCCCAGTGGCTCAAGTTCATCATCAGCTCTCTCTTGGACCATGCCAGTGACTCCACCATTTGAGTATGGTTTTGACAATGTCCTTGGCAAGCGATACGAGTGGATAAATGAACCTAATACTGATATTTGGAATCCCTCTACTGCCGACAAACTTCATAGCTTCAAGGAACCAGTGAGAGATTCATTATTGCAAGTCTCATCTGAAATCATTTCCTCCCCTTACGGTCATCGTGATATTGAAATAAAGTTCTTTTCGAATAAATCCTGCTAGTGAACTAGTTATAGCTGTCAAGAAAACCACCGTCAATATGTGATAATTTGTTCTTGTTCAAGTTAATGGAATGGTATTGTGGAAATGTTTTGTTTCAAAAATGGGGATGGTATCGAAATATAGGGACAATTTGGGTTCTTTGGTTACCCTTTAGTTTCGTATTTGGGACCTGTAATGTTGGGTACGGACTTGAAGTGTTTTTTTCTGATGTGTTGCCTTTTTCCTTTAGCATATTGCGATTAATTGAAACCGATAAATCATACCAGTGTAGACCTGTTTAAAATTAAATTATTTTAGCTAATAAATGTTTAATTTTGACGAATAGCCAGTTATCTAGTTTCGTTCATTTGGAATAGCCTCCCAATAACTGATACTCCAAAGTGAATTCAATCATAACACATTATCTACGTAAGGCATAAGATTTAGAAATAATAATAGACACGTTATTGGTTTAGGCCAGAAAAGTAGGAAAGGCCCTTGGGTTTAAAAAGGGGCAAAGTACGATCTGTTTTCTTGTCGTTTATGATTTAAAACTAAAAAGCCCCCTAATTCGAATATTTCTTCCAATCATCAGTATTCTCATTTTTTCGCCAATTGTCTTTGAACTATATGTGAAACATATTTTTTCGTAGTTTCTTATAATTTCAACAAAATTCACGTATTTTTTTAAATCCCCGCCACCAAAACAGTCCTTGTACGCGTGACTATAATGGCGATAAGGCCTGCTGCATGTGGTTGATTGATGTTCTTTTTGTTTTGTTTTTTTTTACTACTTGTCAGTACATTATCCTATGGTTTATAATTTAGCCGTCCCTGGGAAAGACTAAATTTACTTCGGGAACTGTGATTTAAATTATTATATATTTCTCGGCTCTTTCTGTAAATTTCTTTTAATCGCATTTCGCGTTTCAATACATTTTATTTGGTAACAGTGCAGTTTAGCCCCTTTTCTTAACTAAATTCTACACTAACAATATTCTTTCTTAATTATCTTTTTTTTTAAATAATAATATTTTCAGGTTTTCTGAACTGCTTCCAGTTTAAATGTATCCCACCCAGTGGTATCAATTTACGAAAATATTGAGGGAGGGGGTCAATATTTTTCTCTGTTTTCTTTTTTAAATGAAGATACTAAAAACTGGAACCACACTGAGTAAACAAATCTAAAACAGAGGGGTAAATACCTCCTTTCATGGTTGTTTAAAAACTGTAAGGTGGGGCGTGGTCTCCCCTAAATTGATACCACTGATTTTAGCCCCTGTCCCCAATACCTCAATATAGAACTAGGCTGTATACTTTATAGCCTATATACTTTTACTATATACTTTTACTATATACTTGTTTCTTTTTCTTTTGGCGCCATGAACCAACTGTCAAGAACAAAAATAATACTGATCAACAGAATCAGCTAGCTCTTGTATATATCCTAGGTCTATATCAATTTTTTTTGGGGGGGGAGGTTGTAGTTACACTAGAAGTGGCTCTAACTATCTCATGACCTTTTTTTATGTAACGTAGTAATATATAACTTTGATATAACTTTCCTTGTATCGATTTTCCTTGAAGAGACTAAATCTATCTGTAGGGGACGGCTCCTTCTAGGTCATACAAACGTATGCCATTGCCGGAGCTGTGTGTTCGGAACGGTAAAATTGGTAGATTTACTCATGTTGGTGATAACGATGGTAGTTTAAATCTTGACTTGATTGACATGTCTTTCCTCGCCATTTGAAGCAGTTGACTGTTTCTTTGAATGATGCACGTCAAGTTCAATTCGTTTTACTAGGTGGAATTTCTATGGTGACAAAGGAACATTTTGTTAATTAGATTTCACATTGTTTATTCCTCTGAATTGTTGCATTCGTTTCCGAATAACTGTCATCCTAGTAACGGTGGCCCACTTTTACGTGGATCGCTCTTTCCATGTAAACAGAAAACTAGTCTAGTGTTTCAAAAAATCTGTTAAGCCACCGGCCCCATGGGTATTTCGTCAATTAGTAAGAATGTGTGGACTTTTGTCCTTCCTTAAAAAATAATGTTTTTCTTCTTATTCAAGAAAAATTATTTGTCTTCTTTTCTTTCTTTTTTTTCAATGCTATGTTTTATGATTATTCAATGTGACAAATCTGTTAACCAACATCTAATGAGCTTTCTGCTCAATTTTCCGTCAAAACGGCACTCCAACTACAGGACTCCAGTATTTCAAAAAAATAAATCCATTTGCACTGAAATCGACATTCATGGCCTTGAAATCGCTGATGACACTTCTGATGTAAATATTACAACGTGACAGCTCTAAAACAAAGTAACAAAAAGCAAATAATTTTGAAGTCATTTATTGTAAATGTAAGGGTAAATTTGCAACCTGTCGGAAAGCAAAGCTCAGTAGCCTATAGTGGGAGCAGGCGTGTGCCCCCAGAAAATATCCTCGCGGATAATCCCCCCTGGAAAATTCCTCCTCATGCAAAATTGAGTAGCCAAGCGGAAGTAAAAAATAGGTACCTCAAAATGTCAATCAGATGTCCTAAGGGGTAACTAAAGGACCAGATATCAAAAATAGTTTGAGGACAAGGGTTGGATGATATCCAATCACTCTTGACTTATAAAAAGAGGACTAGAACTCTAAAAAAATGTGCCGTATGTTTTCCAATAACAAATACTATCTGTAAGCAAAGGTAGCCTGCGTTTACCCCCCCCCCCCTCGCGGCTGGTTGGTCTCCAATCACTTTCGAGTTATAAAAAAAAAGAACTAGATCTCAATTTCTGACGTAATTAGCACCCTTTGAGGTTTCTGCAGTCATGAGGTGAAGGCGGGGGTAAGTAAGGGGCAGTCCCCCTTCTCTAAGAAATAAATTCTGCTCATTTTGGGGTTTGATGCTACTGTTTACTTTCATAATAACAGTGCAAATCATAAATATTCCTAGAAATCAAGAGTGATTAGATATCAATTTCACATTTTTATGTGTTGTTTTGCCCCTCCCCCTGCAAAAACAGCCCCCAAACAAAAGACCAGGGTACCGCCCTGGGGATTATATATTAACTTCTACCTCCACCCTTCTCTCGTCTCTCCCTTAGAACTAAATCTTTATTTGTCTGAGAGCTCAATGAGAGTTGGGATGTTTTGGCATTAAAATGCTCCCTTTGAGTGAGGCATATTGCTTCCTCCTTAACCACAAAACAATTAGAGAATCCCATTTTAGAGGTTTAAAGCCCTTACGTGCAAATGTTTGGAATCGTAAAACAACAAGAAATTTACCTAAGACAATGAAATTTTTTTAGACATCGAAAATATCCGTATAGAAGTGGTACTGCTCCTTCCTCAACCCCACCTCCTCCTCATGGTCGTAGAAACTACGGAGGATGCTCTTTCGATCAGAAATTGAAAGTCCTGGTTCATTTTTATAAGTCAAAAGTAATTGGAGGCCAACCAGCGCGAGGGGGGGGGAATATTTTCCGGGGAGGGCGGTAAACGCCTAGCCACGTAAGCAATAGATAAATTGTAAAACTTATAGCCTTTTCCCTAAGGGTTGTGGGGGGTCTTGTCATCCCCAGAGGGATATTTACTGGATCCTTCTATTATGAAGAACCAAATGGACTATCTGTGAATTTCATTCAGATGTTCTTAGGGACGGCAGAAGGAGTCTAGCTGCCTCCCTCTTTGTTTGGTCACTTAAAAAGGCGCTTGAACTTTTTAATTTTTATTCAAATGACCCCTCTTCTGATTTTCTAGGATCCTTGGTTTGATACGATCCTCTTGGGGAGTGTTTTCCAGGGAGAACTTTCCAGATGGGTGTTTTGCAGGAGCGAGGGAAGGGGGTTAACGCGTAGACCCGCCTATTTTGTACTACTCAGCTCAAGGTGCAAACGCCTCCAGCAAAATTTTGCTAAATTTTTGCACAGTTGGTGGTGGGTGGGTGGGTGTCGATAGTCGAAATGTCTTAAAGAATTTGAGTAGACGGTAAGTTAAGTAGCGACTCATCGGTAGTTATGCTTGGCTGAGTGTTAAGTTCTTAGCATGTTCTGTAACTAAATGAAGTACTTTTCGTTGAAATGAGTCCTTTAAAGGTATGGCAATTCAGCCCTTTAGTCTTCTTCTCCTCCCCTGTGAACACATCCGTGGGTCCATCAAGTAACCAGCCAATGACATGGAAAAATAAGAGTGAATCATAGAAGCCTTTTTGAGCTGAAATGAGTTAATGATTCTTAGGTAATTAATTGTCCTTTTAGTTGGTAAAAATCCCCCAATAGCACCTATAGCCCCTTTTAGGGTATACAACAATTCGGGGAACACTCGTCCAATTGAAATTAGCCTAATCCCATATACGTGTGGAATCTATACGGGTAAAAAAATTCAAAAAAATGGAATATCAAGCGAGACACGTTGGGTGAAAGTATGTATAGTTTAAAGTGTGTCAGTTGGATCAAGCTCAATTTATAACTTCCTCGTTATTAAGCTGGCGGAGTCTTTTGTAGTTAGTAACCAGTAATAAAAAATGTTTTAGAGCAAAAGCATGGTCTTTTAATGTGACGGATATAGATCACTAATGTTTACTGGCGCTTTTCATTTAGATTGGTTTATAAATTGGATTACAAAAGTATTTGCCACACCGCCGTTTTTACAGTTTTTTTCTTCCTCCTCCCCACTCCTCAAGATATGGAAATTTTTAACCTCATTGTTTTTCTCAATTACATTTTTAGTGCAAAAACTTATCTTATGTAGAGAACCAAATTGTCTTTTCAGAAGGTGCTTTACACATACAGGTCCGAACATGAAGGAGAGTATCCGAAGATTTTTCAGTGGGAGAGGGAAAGGTCACAATATAGAAAAAGTGCGTTTTGGGGCAAGTTTTTTTCCTAGTTGGGTACTATATTAGATTAAATTTTTTCCGTGACCCTTTCAACAGCTGGATAGCTGAATAATGGAAAGATTTAACTGTTGTCGCACCAGAGAAAAACAGCTGCACTTGGGCCAGCTAAAGTAAAGGGCTACGTGTCTCCCATATATTATTTATTTTCCACGGCCACTTCGTGTAGAAGATATGGTTGTACAAAATTGTGAGAAGGATTAAATTATCGGAAATTGAAAACGCTAATACTCCTTCAGTCACGAAAAGTAATTGAAGGGAAGCTAGTCCGCTTTTTATGGTCCATTTTCCCTCAAGCCCACTCACCTTCCAATGCCCTACATGGTGTTGAATCATTTTGAGACAACCATTTCCCTCACAGTAATCTCAATGTTAAAAATAAATTGCAGTTGGGGGGTGTGTGAACCCATACACCCCTTGGGCTATTTAAAACTTATACTTTTTTTGCGTGCTGACCAATGGCCTGCTTAGCACAGGTACCGTGCTCCTGATTTCCGGCCTTTGGCCTGGAGTGCAATGCATGTTTGGGGGCAAATCATCCGACGCTTCTCATGTTTTTCCCCCATATTTCTACAGGTACCCATTAGAGCTGGGTCGCCTCTGGATGGACTTACAGAGTCATCAAGCCCCTGTACTCAGGATTTCAAGTCTAGCGTGCCAACATCAACTAGGACGGCTCAAGCCCTTGCCCCTAAGGCAAGGGCTCGAAATTATGCATTGACTTATTCCTCACAGATAAGATTTAGTAGAAACGGTGGACATGTTGCACCTAGTTTAATTTTAGATCTTGTAAAGATTCACTGTCTCGGCGAAAAAAACGAGCCAAGTTCTGATTAAATAGCCTGCAAAAATAAGCTAATTCTTCACTCGATGCAAAAAAACGATGCAAGTCCAAGCTGCGGGTAAACTTTGTGGGAAGACGAGCTAGGTCTTTTACAAGTTGGGAAAAATTTTCGTCAGTCAAGTTGGGACAATTTAAGCTGTCTCCACCAAAACAAGTTCGGCAAACCAGGACCCATATAGACTTACTTTAAATAGAATCTTCGAAGCTTCAAAAGAAATGAAGGTACAAGCTTGGAAACACTGTCTAAGCCAGTGGTTCTCAACCGGGGTCCATGTAATATTCCTGGGGGTCCACAGGCAAAACACAACAAATTGGGGGTCCACAATGATATTTTGGGGAACCTTCATACTATAATTGGTAAATTTTTTGTTGTTCAATTTTTTTTTACTTACAAATAAAGTGAACATACCACTCGATGTCTTTTTTTATGTTCTTTACAAATATGACAATCACTTTTGTCGCAAATTTAAATTTAAGCACAATTTGAGCTGTTGAAACCAAAATATTTCTAGTTTTGGGGTATAAACAAAGCTTAAAACATTGGTCTCAGCATTGAACTTCCTGCAGAAGGACTATCTGGAATCAACTAGTGCTTTAGAAATCGATGTGAACAATCGGAAGTTTTAACTTCCCCTTGAAAGCGTTTACTTGGGTCCGAACGGACAAGATTCCCTCTCTACGTCAAGGTCAGATACCGCCGTCCCCCCTGATTCAATCGAAGTAGTTCTCAAAGCTGCACAGGCGTTCCATATCAAAGCAGTACGCCAGATACAGAAAAGGTTCCATTTCGTAGACGACATTTACAAATATGCTGAAATGGTTGACCAGTGTCAGCCCAATCACTTCAGCCTGCCTCTGCTACCTTTTGTTAGGAAGTATGGACAGATTCCATGGGACGGAACCAAAACCGAGCAGGAGTGGAGGAGGCAGAGCCTCATCGATATTGAAAACGTTAAAACAATGGATGCCGTGACCTGCTGGTGTTTGGTATTGGTAAAAAAAAAAATGCTGCCGGAATAGAATTTGTATCCTAACCTGAAACCGGCAGTATTATTTATTTCCACTGTTCCATTTTCAAATGTCAATGTCGAGAGGTTTTTCAGTGCTGTAAGAGTAGAAAAAACTGACCGTCAGAATAAATTGAAAACATAAACTTTGCGGGGGATTCTAAAAACAAAATATGGAATGAAAAGGGCTCAAGAAAGTGTGGAATGTGAAGATGATCAGTTACTTCACCACATGAGAACGGTGAAAGCTTCAGCCATATTACAAAAAATGTTGAAGACACATCAGGGGAAGATAAGGTCTGATAACGTTTTGCAAGTTCCGATTGAACATATTAAAAATCTTGTACTATAATCTACATTACTGTATTACGTTTTCTTTTCTATTTGCTTAATATTATTTGAAGTATATTTGAAGCTATTTGTATTTAGCTGATGATTAAAAAACGCTTTAAACTGCATGACAAGACATTCCATTATGGTAGCGATAGCTAGACTTCAATCTAAGAAGCCAAAATATGTTAACTTTCAATGGTACGGGTAAAATGAGATAGGGAGAAGCGGTTCAGGGAGTAATCAGGAAATGGAGATTTTTAGGGATTTTGGAACTGAAGATGGGGATTTCTAGGGATTTTTCAGCTCTTTATTAGGGATTTAAAAAATGAGAAAGTGGAAACACTGAACCATAGATCTGCAACGACTTATCTATTACCCGTTGGTCAGTGGCAAGAGCAAATACAATCTTTCACCATATCTTAGGAAATGATGGTTTCCTGGCATCATATGAAATAAGCAAAATAATTGTAAAGGCCGGAAAACCCCATAATATTGGTGAAACAGTAATTCTACCCGCAGTTTCTGCTATAATTTCATCAGTTATGAAACAAAATGCAATTGAAATTACTAATTCCATCCCTTTAAGCAACTCTTCTGTGTCACGACGCATTGATGAAATGGTAGAGGATGTAGAAAAGCAATTGATAGCTCATTTGCAGGTGAAACAGTTTGCCCTTCAACTTGATGGATCAACTTTAAGAGATAATGAGGCCCTTTTATTAGCATATGTTAGATTTAACAATGAAGGACCCAAAGAAGAAATGCTTTTTGCTAGAAGTCTTACGACAGACACAAAAGGTGAAACAATTTTTAATGAAGTTGCTACTTATTTCAAGGAAAACAATGTCCCACTTAAAAAATATAATTGCTTGTGCTACTGATGGTGCACCATCTATAACAGGCAGATACAAAGGTTTTATTGCACATTAAAAAAAAACAGTCCTAGAAGTATATTGTATTCACTGTGTGATACACCGTCAACACTTAGTTACAAAGAAAATGAGTGCACGTCCGCATGATGCCCTTTCTGTTATAATAAAAGTAGTAAACCATATTAAATCAAATTCTCTCCAAGACAGCCTTTTTCGTGAATTCTGTAAGCAAAATGGAGAAGAGTTTGAGTGGCTTGTATTACATACAGAGGTGAGATGGCTATCAAAGGGGGAATTGTCTTAAGCGTTTCATTGCTTATCAGTTTTTATCATTATTGCTTTATCATTACTTATCAGATATATTTGAAAAACTTAATACACTTAATAAACATCTCCAAGGAAAGATCTGATATCTAGTAAAAGTGCTATTGCTGCTTTTCTAAGAAAACTACAGCTGTATAAGAATAATATCAGGCGTCGTGCGTTTGAACAGTTTCCTTGTTTGGCCTGTGTTAGCAGCGATTTGCAAGATGAAAATCTTGCATTATATGGTGAATATTCGGAAAATATACATGAAGATATGCAAACTCGGTTTAGCGACCTACTCGGGATGGATATACCGATTTAGGTTTCAATTCCTTTCGAAGTTAATGTTGCCGAAATAGAATTGTCTTTGCAAGAGCCCCTCATCGAATTACAAAGTGATGAAATAACATAACGCGTGCAAAATCCAAAGATGAAAAGTATAATATATGGAAAACAACCGACGTTGCTACAAAGTACCCTTTGCTCTGGGATAAAGCGCAGTTCTACGTTATTACTTTTCCTATCGTATCTTGTTGAAGCGGGATTTAGTCGTGTTTCTCAAATGTTATTAAAGCTCTCAATAGATTTGACATTGTGAAAAGGGGCGATCTTCGACTATCATTAACATCGATAGAACCAAATATAAAGAAACTCGTCGAGATGGGTCTCAACCACAGGGATCTCATTGAATAAACATGCCTTTTCCTTTTTTTTTAATCACACACTCAATTTCAACTTCTTTTTGTATTCATTTTACAAAAATAATGTTGGAGTGAATTAAACTACCTGAGGAGCTCTACTCTCCATGATTTTGAGTTGCTTGCCCATGGAAGTAACAATGTAATATTGTAGTTATTATCACAATAATAACAATAATTATTATTATTATATTTTATTTGTATTAAACTTGTTTTCATTTAAAATAAAGCTTAATCGTATACTATTTCTTTGATAATTAAAACCTTAAAATTTATTAGTGAAGAATAGAAAATTGTTCTTATGTCCAATAGCTATGAAGGGGTCCACCAAGATAAAAAGAAGAGAAAAGGGGTCCATGGGTAGAAAAGGTTGAGAACCACTGGTCTAAGCCGTTAAACACTGTCTAAGTAATTTATAATTCAGTTAATCTTTTTCTCCGTAGTTTTGAAACTACTATAAAAGTAGACAGAATTCTTTTCTTATGAATAATATTTTTTTTCTAATCAGTATGATTTTGTGAATGATTTATTAAAAAAAAAATGTTATCCAAAACAATGAAAGGTAAAGCGCCATATTAAAACCGAAGACTAGCAGAATAGAGTCGTTAAAACTTGAAATCAATAAAAAGTGCCGTCAGTGGATAGATGAAACCCAAAATTAACATAAATTGAAAACGAATAACTATATCAAACGTAAACATAACAAATACTGCTACAAGTTAATAAATGAATTTCAAATGAGCAGGAATTTTAAATTTTATCTTTTATAATTATAACATTAAAAAATCAAAAATTGCTATGTGGCACGTAATGTTGTGCGAGGTTATTATAATTGCGTATTTGCAATATCTCTGTAATGGCTCAGAGCATCAGATTGAAACTATCAGGGAGTGTAAGGGGGCCAAATAGACCTCAAGTTTTAGCTTTGGGCGAGAGAGTAGGGGGGAGGGTGCTCAAAGTGTTTTTTTTTATCCACCTAGATGTTTTGGTACTACAAGCCTTTATGGTATTATAATGCGTTCACAGTTAAGTAGCAAGGTAAATCGAAAGACACTGTGTTGCCAGCAGATCAAAACAGCGTATTTGCAATAACTGGGCAGGGCTTTGCGGATCAACTTGAAACCTTCAGAGAATATTGGGAACGGGGTGAGGGCAATTGGAATAGGGGTACACAATCTCAAATAAATAATCTAATGGTTATAATCATTTTGTTATTTTTGAAGTTTTGTTTTTACTAAAATGAAGTAGAGGGTGCAGCTGGCAGTAAGTACATGCAAACTGTATCCGAAATTTTAATTTTTCCCATGCTTTCATCACCATTTCTTGAAAATACAAGTAAGTGACAATAAAAGTAAAACATTGCGATGATTTAGATTCCATTCATTTGTTCTACGAACTCCAAGATATGAAAAAATAAATTAAACACCGACATATTTCCTTAAAAAACCTATGAAAGTGTTAGTACTAATTGTGCAATACAGAGACGAAGGGGTCTTTGCAAACGTAAGAATTGCCTATTAAATATATTAGCGATTGCAGTGTCGGTGGCTAGTAATGAGCGGTCGTTTATCTTTGACTTTAGATCCTCCAGAGCCAGGAATTGCGCATAAGGCGTCTAAGAAACCTTGTCAGATATCACGGAGCTGAGCTGCAGCCCTGACGTCCTCCAACTGTTGTTAAAGAGACATCTCCCCTCTACTCAGACCCTTTCCATACTGTCATTGCAAGGTGTTTCTTGATCGACCTCTTTTGCCTCCCTTTGGGGTGTGACTTATAAAATGTACATAGTAGTTAGTCCTCTGGCACACGAAGGACATGGCCAAGGTACCTTCATCTCATACGTATCAGAAGGACTGACTGGTTCGCTGGTGAACTTCTATGTTTGTGACCTTTTCTGCCAGGATACGTCCAGTATTCTTCTAAGGCATCTTTTCAGAGGCTAGGAGGCGTTTCTCCAGTTGGATATTTAGTTTCGAGCATTCGCTTGCATAGAGAACACTGGACGTCCCATTGCTATTCATGAGATGGAGCTTCAAGCGCATCGATTATTTCTTACTGCGCCAGATTTGTTTCGACTTATTGAAAGACGATGCAGCTTGTCCAATGTTCCTATTGATTTCGTTAGCTATTTCACCATTATTTATCCAATCCAACTCCCGAGATACTTAGATTCATTGACGTCATCAATGGCTTTATCTATGTATATCAGTAAGCTCCACTTTTCCGGCCTTTTCGTTGATTGCATTGAGTAGCAGCTGCTGTCGCTGTTTTACTTCTCTGAGAAGAACAACGTCAGGTCAGAGATGTGTTTGCTGCAAATCTTCACTCCAGAGCCGGAAGGTTTCCTTAAAATGTAGACCATTACAATAACAAACAGGAATGGGCATAGACACATCCCTGTTTCATAGCAGACATTATCTTGAAGAAAGGCGTTTTTCTATTTTCTGGGCGCGCACAACATTCATTATCTTTATAGAGTGCGATTATTATTGATTAGTTTATCAGGTACTCTGTAATAATTCAAAGAGGAAGTCTTTCGATCAACACAGTCGAATGCCTTTTCAAAATCGATGAAGATAATGTAATTTTTTTGTCCCAGCCCCTGGAGTCTTCGACCATTAGTCTAAGAATAGAAATTAGATCAGAGCAAGACCTACCAGGTCGAATGCCGTGTTGCTCTTTCCTGAGGCATGCGTCTAGGGATGTTCCTAGGCGTTGAATATGACTGTGGCTAATATTTTACTAGACACAGGCGTTAAGTCAATGTCTCTCCATTTGTCACATTATTAACGCCCTTCTTTAAGAGCTTGACAAGTACGCCCCTGGTCCAATCTCTTAGGATTTTTTCGTTATTCCAGATGACCATTAGGAGAGAAGTCGAAACAGTTATGCTGGCTCGAAGGGATGTCTTCAGCATCTCCACTGTGATCCAATCGACTCCAGAAATAAATCCATTTTTCAACTTTTTCACAACTGCCGTCACTTCTTGTGTGCTGGGGGGTCAGCGCTTACGTCAATTAGTAAGTAAGGTTAGATCGACAATGGGCCATAGTCAGACGGACTACGGGCCAGGACCATATAAACTATTTAGCGTTAATGACCAAAGAACGCGAAGGATTAGAGACAATCAGTTGGAACGAGATAATTAATAATTTTGCAGAGACTAGAGTAAAAAAAAGTCAGATTTAAATAAATGGATTTTTTTTAAATTTAGCCTGCAAGTTTTCGGAGACGGGGAGGGGCAAATCGATATTTGGCCCTGGTCACGAGAGTGGCCAGAACCGCCACTGTAGTCCGGTTGCAAAGACGGTACGGGAGGGGGGACGAATGCCCTCTTATCACTTTTGACCCTTAAAAAGGGCATTAGAATTTTTAATTTCCGATTGTATGAGATTCCCTGAAATTTTTGTAGCCATCGTTTCCACAAGAAGACCAAAATTTCAGTTTTTAGGGCTATGTGACTGTAATAATGATCAAAAAAAAAAAATAAAGCCTGGTACCTAAATTATTAATGAATGTCTTCCAACTCTCACCATATGTTTTTCAAGGACTTCTGAGCTTTTTAATTACTAGGCCAATATTGCAGCATAGAAATCCAAAATCAAAAGACTTGAGTAAGTATAAGGTAAGTTTAAGGTAAGTATTTTATTGCGCCATATTTCGGAAATACGGCTTGATTTCAGCCACAGTGGTATTTAAGAGTTTTGAAAGTAGTAAATATAAACATAAAGAGATGGGGAATGAAAATGTATGGTTAGGACACATGCGGGTGGGCAATATCTAATTCGGACTGAGACGAACTTAGTTTTTGCATTTGACTTAATGTATCCCCAGAAACTAACAAATTACCAGAAAAATTAGATTTTAGTGTAAAAACTTTCAGTATGATTGATCTACCCATTTTGTGTTTCCTGTTATCTTGTTGTGCTTCTCCCAGGAGCTTGCTGTTAAAAACTTAGTTGTATTGTTCGGTAAGGCACCTTAGATGATTTCAAAGATCGGTTCAATTTTTTTTTTAATTTGGGTATTCAAAAAATATATTTGAAATTCTGATTGGATTTGTAGCTTATACTCGGTGCAGACAGCAAGCGAGCCTCAAGCGGATCAATGGCTACTTACTCTGCAAATTGTCGAAGTTCACTTATAGTTGAGATAAGAGTATCAATGTTGATGTAAGAAATAGGTCCTTGAATAATCGGTTTGAATTCTTGTCTGTTCAGTCTAAAATTTTTAGCTTTGAGCCAAGCACTGCTTAGGTCATCTGCAGTCCCAATTTATCACCGTACTTTGTTACCTTTGCAACAGAGTTTTCAAGCAAACAGAAATTCTAACGCAGCCACATTTAAATATTTTTGCGGTGGGACCTTGTAAATTAGCAGACAAGAGCAAAATAGTTTTAATTCGGTCCATGGTCATAAGATTTCTTCTATTTGAGCTGCTTTGCAAACCATTCAAATGAGGGAACGCTATTGCATTGCCTGTGATAAATCTTTAACCCTGTAAAATATAGGGTTATGAAGAAGCAATCATATAATCGAATATGATCTTTCTCTCTCTCTCTCTCTCTCTCTCTCTCTCTCTCTCTCTCTCTCTCTCTCTCTCTCTCTCTCTCTCTCTCTCTCTCTCTCTCTCTCTCTCTCTCTTTCTTTTACCTCAGTTATTAATAAGCCAGCGACTTTACATTTGCTATATCATTTATGAATAAAAGTACTTTTGGTGGACAAAGCAAGTAATACCAAATCTAACCTGAAGAGATGTTAATATGATGCATAGCACAAAAATGAAATGTTAAGGCGACTTTTTGAATCATCTCTATGGAATTGTTTTTCGACGGAGCAAGAAATGGCCCAAAGTCCCTTTTTCGCCCAATTTCAACCAGCCGACTGCACAGTTATAAACCTGAGGCCTCCACGAAGGTGTTTCTGGTAGCACTGGAGCAACCAGTGTATGCTGCCCTGGTCCAGATCTACTCATGTGTTTTACTACCGTTGGAATTAAATGAAATGATGAAAAAGCAATACGCTTTTCTCACAGATGTTGATAATAATAGTAGTGTGAATAGTTTATAATAGTTAGAGGAGATTTAGGGATTTTTTCGCTAAGAAGTTCTAGACTGGTGAATATGGTTAGGTTTTGGGAGTGTACGGTATCGTGAAGACGCCTCGTGTGTTGGTACTTAAATCTGCTTGTTTAGAAGCCCTTAGAGATGCTCCAAGTTATTTAGAAGCTCTAAGTTCATGGCTGCACTAGGTAAGGAGAATTTTACCAGATTATGGAGTTGGGAAATGTGGAATAATGGACTAGGTATAGATAAAAAGGTTGCAAAGATGATAGGTAATATTTTAATAGATCGAGAGGTACAGGTTTGCCAGTATGAAAGAGGCTATTCTGATTCCCTGCACCTATACGTGGCGGTGAAGGGCTTTTGTTTAAGGTGAATTTTAAAAAGAGGAATTGAAGTATTATTGAATTGAGTGGGAATAATTTACCACTTAGGGTAAGAAGGAAGTATTTAGGGAGGAGGCAAGGGTATGATGGTCATTACTTTTGCCCGGTGTGTAAAAGTATGGAAGAGACTGTTGGTCATGTGGCGTATGAGTGGGAAGAATTGAGTGAGTTGCGAAGGGAAGTGTATACTGCCTGCGCTAGGGCTTATTTTACTGTTTTCTTGTTTTAAGCTGGATTTTGGGTAGAGAGATCCAATTCTTGCTAAACTGTAGAAATGGTGTGGGCTATTCTGTTTAATCTGTTTAGAGCAACTCCTTGGTTATCTTGAAAAGTTTTTTTTTTCCTTTTTCTTGTAACACTTCATTTTGTAACATAATCGAGCAGAAACTTTCTATCTGTAATCGTCGTGACGTTTTGCGTGTCCACCTCAGCACACTAGAAATCGTCCAGAGCTCGACTTTCATAACATACACTGTTCCAAAGTCCATAGTATAACTTTTATCCAATAGTCCACTTCCATAGGGCATATTCTATTTTATAGTGCATCCAGCTGTAACTCGCTCTGTTAACAGACTGAAGGGATCTGCTTGATTCGTGCTCTTAAAGAGATTCAGGCCTTAAAAATCATTTTGTGAGTCTTAGCGTCGGCTGACCGTTTCAAAGACAAAGGACTCATTAGCGGATTTTTCACAGCACCACAGAGAACTCTAGTGGCAATTCTGGTATAAACTGATGAGGGATCCTAAATTAGTCAACAGTTCGAAAAGATAACGAGACGCTAGTTTAAAATAAAGAAAGCGTATAATATCTTACTAATTGTTGAGCAAAACGCTGTCTATTCAATGCACATACAGCATAAATAATATGTAACCTATGTCGGCAAGGTTTTCAATCTAGGTGGGTAGCACAACAGAGAACTCCTCAAGCTATCACTTTACTCAAACGATACTTCCTTTGAGTGGATTCTTAATGGTTTTAAGAATCCAGTAGGTGTGCTAGAATATTTTTAGGAACTGCCCTTTTCTGAACTTAAACAAGTAAATTCTGCTCCGCTCAGTCGAAAAACAAAATTAATACTTTCTAATGATTTAAGTTTCAATAATCTGGATACATCTATCTGCAGCTCAGAACGGGAGAAGTTATATGTAATTTCTAAAATTTCCGGGAAAGTAGGTGTTAGCATTTCTGTCGTTTATCTAGATCTCTTATCCGAGCTCTACAAGTGATTACAGGACCGCCCAATTGATTCTAAATAGTTTGGCCACACGAACTAAAAAATCATAATGGGCGAGAAAGGGGGATCCTTTAAAGTTTCGAATCTCCTTTATAATTTACGTTTACTGATTATGCAATATCAGGTGGTTGTCGTGTTTGGATTTGCGGTGCCAAATTCCATGTCCATATGTGTTGGTAAAAGAAAAGGTCGAATTATGTATGTGCGTCTGTGCCTGTAACCTCGATGTTACTAATAGATTGCTTTTTGAAAAATTGAGTTTGGATGAAAAACAAACATATTTTGTTGCTTACTTATTAATGTATTTACTATAATTAAGTTTTTTTTCTTAATATAAACTTTACGACTGAATTGCTAATGCAATGTTGAATATAATGTAGCGGTAATACAATTTCCTTTCTTCTTGTTAGCTTTTTCGAAATGCAACTGGCGGCTTGAAAGTGCTCTTTTCGATGAACGGGTTTTACATTCCTGCTAAATAGTATCAACAATTTATCATTGTGGTCCGTCAGGTAGCTTAGGACCCTAGGCCAATAGTTCCTTCATCTAAGGACAAACCAAGACATGGACCCAGAATCTTGCACCATTTTTTAAAACATAAAATCTTTGTGTAAAGATGGCTGACTTCAAAATATCAAAAATTGGACTTAGCAAGAATCTTCATATGTATCTCGAATCACAAGGGTATTTTAACATTAAGTGTTGTTGGAAGTTCAAGGGATTAGAATAAATCGTACGTCACAATAAAAAAAGTTTCTTTTTCAGTAACTGTGCCTCAGCCTCCCCAGAGGGTCTGGATGCCTCTTGGTCATCCTGACAGAACAAAATCAACATGTAAGTATTAACTTATTTGATATTTACCTGAACGCTTTATTATACTTTGACTTAACGGACCCAAACAGATACATTTTAATTGTTGAACATTTATTAGCCCGCTCCTTCCAAAGAAGATCACATTATCTTTGTATTATTAAATTAGATCCAGCTCTTATAATTGTCGCCCCGCTGCATAGACTGATGGTATATCACACTGCGATACGTCATTGCGTATATCAGACACGTCATTGCGGAAGGGGGGTGGGGGGATTTTGCACCATCCGGATTCTAGAGAGTTTAACTGTTTTTAACATTGTATTTTTCATCATAATATACGTTTAACCATCAGTTTTCCTTAGATTTTAAAGTCTAAAAAGCAAAAATAACAGAAGTATAATTTTTTGTGAGGATTTCGAAATTATTTGCAGCATTGCGGCGGAAAAGTTGCAATAATAATAAAAAGATTTTTTAACATTAATTTTACTATATGTTTGAAATTCTTTTATTGTCCTTCAGTTTTCCAAGAAACCAATGAGAATTTCACGAAATATTATCTTCTCTAACAAAACATTAGCTGTTTTATTTTTATTGTTTTTAATTTTATCCCAGTCTCTTTTAATTGGTTATGTTTTAGATTGTTTCGGTTTTTAGTGCTGATGACGCCTAGTTTTATGCAAGTGAAATATCCGTGATTGTCGTCTTTTGTTTTCTTTTTACTGGTCATAAGACCCATTGTTTTCTTTTTTCTCGAAATTTTTCTCTCTTTGTCTTGTCTTCTCCCACAATTGCAAAATTCAATGCTTTCCACAAGCAGTCTACATCCATTGCTACGAATATAGGTTGAATTTGGTCCTAATCCTGACAATCAGGGACAATCAACTAATTGCTGAATTTTCTAAGCGGTGCTGTCTCAATACGTGTTTTAAACTGATATTTCTAAGCACCCAGAGTCGTTTATTAGGGCTCAAAAAGAACTTGGGCTGGAGGCTTTTGGGTTGTAGAAACTGATGGACACTAGATGGTGCTTAGATGCTCATTTAATGCGAGTGCCACGAGCCGTTTGCAGCTGAGGACAGTGGTTCAAAAAAATAACTCTTAATGGACTCTTTAAAAAGAACTTAAAATTCGTAGGTCATGCGTAAAAAAAAAAAAATTCTTAAGGTGAGGTTAAACATGGCTGCATTGCAGTCTTTGCCTCTTTGGTCCACCTACCGCCTTAGCCCACCAAAAATCACTCTTGCGGTGTGTCGTGCACTGAAGGAAAATGGACGATTGAGACATAGCACTATTAGTATACTCGGAGGATGTGTATACTTGAATTTTAATGTAACGCAATACAGCTGACAGTTTTTAAACGACAATATTATTTTTAATGGAAATTTTTGTTGTTGACTATTTAATTCGAAGTTTAGTGCTATTAAATAAAAAAATCAGGTTTTTATGGCACTTGGTATTAACCAAGTGACATATAGCAATCGCCAATTCTTACGGTCTGTCGGTCTGTCTGTCGGTCCCGGTTTTGCTACTTTAGGCACTTCCAGGTAAGCTAGGACGATGAAATTTGGCAGGCGTATCAGGGACTTGACCAGCTTAAATTACAAATAGTCGTTTTCCCAATTTTACCATCTGGGGGGGGGGGGATGGAGGCCCGGTTAATTCTTAAAAAATAGAAAAAAGGAAGTATTTTTAACTTATGAGCGGGTGATGGGATCATAATGAAATTTGATGTTTGGAATGATATTGTGTCTCGGAGCTCTTATTTTAAATCCTGACCGGATCTGATGACATTGGGAGGAGTTGGAGGGGGGAAACCTAAAATCTTGGAAAACACTTGGAGTTGAGGGATCGGGATGAAACTTGATGGGAGGAATAAGCACAAGTCCCAGATACATGATTGACATAATCGGAACGGATCCACTCTCTTTGGGGTAGTTGGGGGGGGGGGGGGTAATTCTGAAAAATTAGGAAAAATGAGGTATTTTTACTTACGAACGGGTGATCGGATCTCAATGAAATTTGATGTTTAGAAGGATATCGTGTCTTAGAGCTCTTATTTTAAAGCTTGACCGGATCTGGGGAAAATGGGGCGGAGTTGGGAGGGGGAAACCTAAAACTTGGAAAACACTTAGAGTGGAGGGATCGGGATGAAACTTGGTGGGAAAAATAAGCACAAGTCCTGGATACATGATTGACATAAACGGAACGGATCCGCTCTCTTTGGGGTAGTTGGGGGAGGGGTTAATTCTGAAAAATTAGAAAAAATGAGGTATTTTTAACTTACGAACGGGTGATTGGATCTCAATGAAATTTGATATTTAGAAGGATATCGTGTCTCAAAGCTCTTATTTTAAATCCTGACCGGATCTGGTGACATTGGGGGACGTTTGGGGTGGGGGAACCTACAATCATGGAAAACGCTTGGATTGGAGGGATCGGGATGAAACTTGGTGGGGAAAATAATCAGAAGTCTTACATACGTGATTTACATAATTGGAACGGATCCGCTCTATTGGGGGGGGGGCGTCAATTCTGAAAAATAAGAAAAAATGACGTATTTTTTACTTACGAAGGAGTGATCGGATCTTCATGAAACTTCATATTTAGAAGGACCTCGTAACTCAGATCTCTTATTTTAAATCTTAACCGGATCAAGCGTAATTGGGGGGGGGGGCATTGGGGGAGGACAGGAAATCTTAGAAAATACTTAAAGCGGTGAGATCAGGATGAAACTGGATGGGAAGAATAGAAACCTGTCTAAGATACGTGACTGACATAACCGGACCGGATCTGGTCTCTTTGGTGGAATTGGGGGGGGGGGGGGGGGGGGGGTAATTTTGAAAATTGAGGTATTTGTAACTTACGAAAGGGTGACCAGATCTTAATGAAATTTGATATTTAGAAGGATCTTGCGCTTTAAAGTTCTAATTTTAAATTCCGACCAGATCCTGTGACATTGGGGGGAGTTGGAGGGGGAAACCGGAATTTTTTGAAAACGTGAAAATTGGGGTATTTTTATCTTACGAATAGATGGTCGGATCTTAATGAAATTTGATTTTTAGAAGGAAGTCATGTCTCAGAGCTCTTATTTCAAATCCCGACCAGATCTTTTGACATTGGGGGGAGTTGGAGGGGGAAATCTTGGAAAAACACTTGGAGTGGAGGAACCGGGATGAAGCTTGGTGGATAGAATAAACAAATGTCCTTGATACGTGATTGACAGAATCGTACTGGATTCGCTCTCTTTGGGGGAGTTGGGGGGAGGGGTTCAGTGATTCGGCGAGTTTGGTGCTTCAGGACGTGCTAGGACGATGAAACTTGGTAGGCGTGTCAGGGAGCTGCACAATTTGACTTGATAAAGTCGTTTTCTCCAGATTCGACCATCTGGGGGGCTAAAGGGGGAGGAAAAATTAGAAAAAGTTAGGTATTTATAACTTACGAGTGGGTGATCGGATCTTAATAATTTTTGATATTTAGAAGGACATCGTGACTCAGAGCTCTTATTCTAAATCCTGACCGGCATTAAGCCTCTTATTTTCCTTTTTAAATCAATCTATTGATTCATAGAATTTTGTTAGAGCTCATACCATATGATCTCTTGGCTCTTAGCTCTTCTCGCCTCGTCACAAGTGCCATATGAGCTCTTAGCTCTTGTTTTAACTGAAAGTAAGGAGCGACATTAAAACTTAAAACGAACAGAAATTACTTCGTATATGAAAGGGCTGCTTCCTCATCAATGCCCCGCTCTTTACGCTAAAATATTTTACTGTTTCAAAAAGAAGAGTTGAGAGAAAGAGTCAAACTTTAGCGTAAAGAGCGGGGCGTTGATGAGGAAGCAGCCCTTTCATATACGAAGTAGTTTCTGTTCGTTTTAAGTTTTAATGTCGCTACTTACTTTCAGTTAAAAAAACTTGTTTTTTTTTATTTAATTTCTGAACGTTTTTGAATCAATGCATGTTTTGATTTTGGCTCTCCGCTGAGGAATAATTAGAACGAAATTTGCATATTTATTTATTTTTGGCTAAATGGCTTTCTTATAATTTTGATCGAACGATTTTGAGAAAAAAGAGCGGGGGAGGAAGCCTAGTTGCCCTCCAATTTTTTGGTTAATTAAAAAGGCAACTAGAACTTTTAATTTTTTACGAATCTTTTTATTAGTAAAAGATATACGTAACTTATAAATTAGCTTACGTAAAGAACTTTTGTATTCTCATTTTTTATTACATATATGAGGGGGTTCGCCCCCTCGTCAGTACCACGCTCTTTACACTAAAGTTTAAATTATGTCCCAACTCATTAAGAATGACCCCTGAATCACAAAAGCCGTAGAATAAATAGTTGATATTACTAAAAATACTTCAGCGTAAAGAGCGAGGTATTAGGAGTAGTTAAGCCCCTCATATGGGTAATAATTTCTGTTCGTTTTAAGTTTTAATGCTGCTCCTTACTTTCTAGCTGCAAAAAACTTTTCATATTTATTTTTTCATTTTTTTTAAATAATGGTAGTAAATCCTGCCCTCCCTTCATGGAAATTTTCTTCCCCCATGACAAATTCCTCGATGGAAAGTTCCCCCAGCATATCCCCCTCTTCTCAACCCCTCCCCAAACCAAAAAATCCTCCTAAAAACGCCTGTACACTTTCCAATAACCATTACTGTATGTAAGCACTGGTCAAAGTTTGTAACTTGTAGCCCCTCCCATGGGGACTGTGGGGGAGTAAGTCGTCCCCAAAGACATAGTTATAAAGTATTTCGACTATGCTGAATAAAATGGCTATCTCAGAATTTTGATCCGTTGACTTTGGGAAAATAATTAGCGTGGGAGGGAGCCTAGTTTTTTGGTCACTTAAAAAGGGCACTAGAACTTTTCATTTCCGTTAGAATGAGCCCTCTCGCAACATTCTAAGACAACTGGGTCGGTACGATCACCCCTGGGAAAAAAAACAAAAACAAACAAACAAATAAACATGCATCCATGATCTGCCTGTTGGCAAAAAATGGGTTCTCTGATACGCTGAATCTGATGGTGTGATTTTCGTTAAGGTTCTATGACTTTTAGGGGGTGTTTCCTCTATTTTCTAAAATAACGCAAATTTTCTCAGGCTCGTAACTTTTGATGGGTAAGACTAAACTTGATGAAACTTATATATTTAAAATCAGCATTAAAATGTGATTCTTTTGATGTAGTTATTGGTATCAAAATTCCATTTTTTAGAGTTTTGGTTACTATTGAGTCGGGTCGCTCCTTACTACAGTTCGTTACCACGAACTGTTTGATACAGGCCTGATTTTTGAAGCGTTATCCCGATGGTGTTGCGCAAATTTTGCTTCAAGTTGGCTACTTTGTGCTCTTTTTATTTGATGTTGTATGACGCCTCATGTTTTTTGACAAAATCAATTAATTGTTCATCAGTTTCGTTTTTCGTCCAAGTCATGTTTCCACTTATCGTTTGAACAAAGTCGTCAGTGCTACACATTTCTGGCTCCGCACTTCTAGGAAACCATAGCTTTAGTCTCTAAAAGGCTAAATTTTTTTCCAGTATTCAGGGCAACTTAGAAATTTCTATTTTAAATAGAAGACTCCATCAGAATAGGTTTTCCAATTTTGTAAAATTTATTGTACGACCGATAAATAAATAAAGATAATAACAACAACAACAAAATAATTTAGCGTTATTCTAAACAAAAAGTGGTTAAAATTCAGGATAAGCTCTTTTCTGGTTTTGATTTTAATATGTAAATCATTTAGTCGAAAATACCGAGAGCTATTTATCTTTAAGCATTGATAAACGAACTAGAGCTATGGCAGTTTAATATTCGATTAAGGCCAATAAATGCCTTAAGCATTGCTTTGTTTTCCAGTAGCTAGACTGTGCGCGAAGTTTCTGCACGTTTTAAATCTATGCAAACCAATTTAGTGCTTATCGGCAGGGTTGCCACCTGTGGCATGAAAGTGCTATTTTATCCCTATTTCATCGTTTTTAGAACTGTGGCACATGCTACATTGAATGTAGCAGTTTTTCCCTTATATGACCAAATTGAAAATATAGACATATAAAATGCAATTATTTAATGTGTCTAACATCAAAATATAGGTCAGGACATTTTTTATACATGACAATAATGACGTTTAAATCCGGGATATGTGTGTGGGCGCCCATTTTTCCATTCAGCGCTCTGATCAGCTATATTTTTATGGATATACTTTTATTCCTATACATTAAAATGATTAAAAGTTGACCTAAAAACTAATCCAAGTGCGCTTAAATGGACCATGCGCTTGTCACGTGAAAAAAAATATTTTGACTGTAGCACCGAAAATCACTATGTAGCACACAAATTTGGGCAATTGTAGCAAATTAGGAAATGACTGTGGTGGCAACCCTGCTTATCAGGCAGAAATCAATACTAGAACAAAATTCATCAAGAGAGGGTATCAAAAGTGCAATACCAGGCCCCCTAAAATCTCAAGATTTTACGACTGGCCCTTGATTACTCATATGGTTCATATTTTAATCAACACGTTTTTTTTTGTATGTGGAATTTCGTATTTTTTGCCAGAAGACAGATCACGGGTGCGTGTTTATTTGTTTGTTTTTTTTGTTGTTTTTTTTCCAGTGGTCATCGTATCGACCAAGTGGTCCTAGAATGTCGCAAGAGGGCTCATTCTAATGGAAATGAAAAGTTCTAGTGCCCTTTTTAAGTGACCAAAAAATTGGAGGGCACCTAGGCCCCCTCCCATGCTCATTTTTTTTCCTAAGTCAACGGATCAAAATTTTGAGATAGCCATTTTGTTCCGCATAGTCGAAAACCATAATAACTATGTCTTTAGGGATGACATACTCTCCCTCATTCCCTGGGGGAGGGGCTGCAAGTTACAAACTTTGACCAGTGTTTACATACAGTAATGGTTATTGGGAAGTGTACATACGTTTTCAGGGGGATTCTTTTGGCTCGGGGGGTTGGTTTGAGGGGAGGAGGCTATGTGGGAGGATCTTTCCTTGGAGGAATATGTCATGGGGGAAGAGAAACTCAATGAAAAGGGCGCATGATTTTCTAGCATTACTATAAAAAAAAAACAATGAAAAAATAAACATGAAAAAGTTTTAGTTCTAGTTATAAGAACTAGAGCGAGTAATTGACGAGGACCTATGGTGAATTACGTATAAATAATTAGATGGGCCTTTAATATAAAGGTACCTTATTTCATTTATTAGAAAATATAGACGGTCACAAAAATTGTGGTTACCCGATGTGCCCCTCAAATAATACCTCTTTTTCTTAAAGAATGATTATAATTTTTTCCCGTTGCTTGTCTAGTAACAAGAACCTGAAAACGTTTTGTTTTAATTTCTGATGCGCTTTCTCATTTCTGAAAATGTTTCTGAGATTTTTATCTTTCTTGTCAGGAAAAAGTTTATTTGCTCAATTTTGTTGGACTATTTATTAATTGTTCATTTGTGTTTATCCCACATCGTGCTATTGTAGGTATTTTCACTGTAATGTGCTACAATGTATTATGTGACAAATATGCAACGCGAGCACAGTATGGCTACTGTCCAACTTGGGCCCTTGATTGGGAATACCGAAAAAAAAACATCATGGAAGAAATCAGGCATTATGCCGCAGATATCATCAGCTTACAAGTAAGTCTCTTTGCACTGCCTTTACTATTACAGCTATAACTAGATCTACGTTGCATGGGCAATGTGAGGTGTTGCGGCAACCTTTGTTCGGCTTCGCCGAGTAAAGTGTTGCGAGAGCGAGACTTTGGTATTGTTTTCTCACTTCGATTAAACGCTGAAGTTGTTAATCTGTAAGGATATTAAAATAAATAACTAGGTACACCAACTCGCGATAGTTTCAAACCCCTTCTTGCAACTAGCAGAAGTTGCAAACCCCATATCGCTAAAGATGATTTTAGCCTAACAGCCCATTATTACTTACAAGTCCACTACATGTCTTACCACTGAAACCAAATTGGTCTTACCATCACGGGAATAAATAGTAGGTACACCAACTAGCAAAAGTTGCAAAACCTTCATTGCTGAAGATGATTATGAGCTAACATCTGACTGTTGCTTACAACTCCCCTATATGTCTCACAATTGGTATCGGCCTATTTTTGGTTTCAGTGGATACCTTACTACTGAAGTTGTCAACCCCTTTAAACTTTCAAACTGGTATATCTCATGAAGAAATTTTTCTACCAAAAAACGGATGAAATATACTTTGATCAGCTCATCAAGAGCTATCGACTGCCGTAGAAAAAAAAAACAAAAAAAAACCTATCAGTCTTAGTTCAAAAGTTGACTTTTTTTTTTAGCATCGAGAGAACTTTTAAAGAGGCACATCTGATACCATTTCTCTACCGCAATCCCAAGTGCAAAAAAGCGAATGATAACTCAGCTGAAATCACGAACAGAAATGGGTAGAAACAATAGATTTTTGGCCCCAGGCAAAGAGTTCTACGAAGCTTTTCAAAATGCAAAGTCATATTCATCAATCCGGCCAAAGGCCCACACTTTACGTAAAAACCGCAGAGGTTAGACCCTTACCACTTTCTAGGAATAAGCTGAAATCGGGGTGCTAGAAAAAAAACGCGACAAAACCAAAACATTGTCTTTTTTCTAAATTGGAATGGGTCTAACTATTTGAGATAGAGGAGGAATTGGTATACTAACATTTAATACTCGTGGATTTTAAATATATATCTCTGTTCTTCTTCTTTTCTTGCCGGGGGTGAAGATTTTGGCTATTCCAAAAGAGGATTCGTCTCTTAGCTTGCTTTTTGGGATTGATGCTTATGGAACCGTAGCCATATTCACTGTGACCGAAAATCATTAAACTTCTAGTAAGATGTGCAAATGCTTCCCTAACGCATAATTTTGTGTATATGTTACGGTGAAAGACTGAAATCGGATAAGTGTCGACATTCACCGGTGAAAGTCTGAAATAAGGATATAGACATACACCAAGCGACTATGTGTTCGTTGACATTCACCATGTACTGATGGTGAATGTTGAGGATTTCTGAGATTTGTATTTCTGATATTTTGACCTAATTTCTAACCCATTTCTGAAATTTACAACCTAACCTGTCACCATCAAACCAT
The DNA here is from genome assembly GCF_032884065.1 of Artemia franciscana. Classification (NCBI taxonomy): domain Eukaryota; kingdom Metazoa; phylum Arthropoda; class Branchiopoda; order Anostraca; family Artemiidae; genus Artemia; species Artemia franciscana. The sequence continues at coordinate 24,018,241 of NC_088877.1, forward strand.
GCACAAGACTGACAAATCTGACTGGTCAACAAATACATAGTCGCTTGGTGTATGTCCAAAATATTTGTTAAAACATAAAATCGCGAAGAAAACGTGGAAAATAAACAGTCAGTGAAAAATTATGCAAATATTTCGGTCAAGACCTCTGCTTGACCGTCCTCAGTGCAAAATAAAATTAATAAAAATATAGAAAACCAAACGTTAAAACAAAACACAAAACTAAAATATGGTGACCCTTTCTCAGTAACGGTGAAAGGGTAACTGAATAAAAAACACAAGTCTAAATGACATTTCAAAATTTCATCTTACGTACAGCACTCTTAAAGGCTAATTGCTTTCCAGGTAGATTATTATCAGAGATTTTATTTGATTGCACAACATAAATATGTGGATGGATGTGAAAACGATCAGAATTAATAATAAATGGGACTTGGAGAAGTTTCTCCAGTGTCTCTATTGAGCGCTACCTTTTGGTGCATGTGCTTTTTTACCTCAACTGCCTCCCTGAAAACTTGCATGAGACCTTTAACGGGGACAATAATGGAAGTGTTGTCAAATAAGATGAAATGGTGTGTATTATCGTACAAATGCTGAGCCAAGGTGGAATCAAAAATCCCTGGATCTTTGGCATAACCCGTGGCCTCTTCTACTGAGGACCTATGTTCTAATAACCTCTCCCCTAATTGCTGTTGGGTTATTCCAATATAAAAATGGCCGCAAGAGCAGGGAATTCTATAAACACCACTACCCAGAATGGGGCTGGTTTTATCTTTGCCAGTGTTAAAAAAGCTCTGTGTTGTATTTGAATGTGTGAAGGTGACATTAAATTTATGTTTTTTAATGATTCTTTTCAGCTTGTCACTCAATTTTGGAATGTAGGGTAGAACAGTGAAAAGTTCCTTCTCATCCATCAATGGGATGATATCTGTTGGGATTTGTGGAGATGATGACTTCTTTCCTACCTTTTTTTTCTGTCTTTTGTCTATAATGGTTTCAAGTAACTTTATGGGGTACCCGTTGCAAAATGAAATGCTCTTAATATAGTTCAATTCGGAGCCTATGTGAGGCTCCGAGCATATTCTTATAACTCGGTCAACCGAGTCTTATAATGGCCTGATAAATAGAATTTAGACCCCCCCCCCTCTCCAAGGTTATTGTGTTTAGACCCTGAAAAACCCACAGTTTCTTACTTCCTATAAAGTTTGTTCAGATAAGACAGACCTGTCTGGGACGTGTACAAATAAAAATATTCTGGGAACCCCCTTCCCCGCTCCACCCGAGAGTCGGATCACAGCCGAATTTGCACAATCTCTTAGGACTTTTCTTAGCTGGGACTCTTTTATTTGGATTTTTTATCCTATTTAGTAGGTTGAAATGATATTAAACCTAATTTGCTCAGTAAAAATTAGGTTAAACTCAGAGGAATTTTTTCCTCTCACTTTTCGCAATCCCGAAACAGAAAAAAAAATCGAATTTTATGTTTTACCGTTTCCAAGCTACAGACCGCCGATCAAAAGAAAGAGAAGGTAAGAAATCTCTTAAGCAGTAGTGCGGCCCCGCGTCACAATTTTAAAGAAAAAAAAAACAAATTATAACATCAAGATGCTAAAGAGAAATGAATGAAACACGTTTTATAAACTCTATGAGAAACACAGCATGTAAATCTTCCACTAGAAACACCGTCTGTACCAGAATCAAACACGAATGAATCTTTCAAATGTCTTAATATTGTCAGAATCATATTAACAATTCTACCGTCCTTTTTTTTCGAAAAGAACTTGCTTGTAGAGAAAAAAAATGCCAAAATGTAAATAATGCAATCCCTATCAACTGTAAATCAAATGAGATAAATTATCATTAATTTCCTAAAACTGAACAAAAGTGGGGACCTTTTCCCCTTGGTTTGTATCCAGACACCTCTTCCTTGAACCCGATAATTGGCGATCTGCTCGGAGCAGAGTGATCAGTCTCTGTCCTCTGTGACTAAATTTCTTACTTTAAAGTAGATATGTTACCGTGAATATCCGAAATCTGGTTAATGTCGAAATTCAACGGTGAATGACCGAAATTTATTTTTCTCTGTTTGGATTCAATTAGCTTTGCGAGTAAGCTTTTTCAGTCTTATGCAAGTTATGATGGTAAAAGTTAAGGTTAAGTTAGATTCTGTTAGTTTAGGTTAGGTTAAATTTGGTTATAAATATCAGAAATGGGTTAAAAACCTAAGCTAACCTAACCAAACCTAATGTAACCTAGCCTGTCATCATTAAACCTTGCGTCAAATTGAAAAAGTTGACTGGCAACCCCGACTAAATCCAAGGAGAAAAATAGTAATTACGGACATTCACCGGTGAATATCGACATTCCAGAATTTCGGACAGTCACGGTAACATGTGTATTTATCCTGAATATGTTTGGTTTCATCATTCGAGCTTTCTGTTGCCCCGAAACCTATTGTCCTTTTTTCAATTGCTTATACTTAAGGAACTTTTGATAAAATCGTGTTTGCTCCTACTCAAAAGCCTGTATATCTTGTGTTAAAAAATAAAACCTTTTCTGCATCTTTTTTTTAGAGCTAAGCACCGAAAAAGTTTTTTTTTCGTTTTTTTTTTTACTCTACTGTAAAATGTCTCCTTTTGTTGTTTACCGTATTTTAGATTGCCGCAGCAGGTATGCTCTTGGCAGTTTTTGTTCAAAAAATAATAGTAAATCATGAAAAAATAACAATGGGCTTAACCCTGGCCGAAATTCAATAGTTTCAAGAGATGTAATTCATTTGGTTTTACACCCAAGTAGAAATCGCAATAAAAAATGTGTTGTTGTCGACATTGACATAGTTTTGAATTTCGGGTTATCAATTTTGGCTCTCGAGTATTTGCAAACTTATTTAGTTTTGGCACCCATTTTCGCCATAAAAAACGACTTGAAGTTTATGTCAAGTAAAAACATGGGTTGGTTGGACATTATCTTTATTATATAAAGGAAATATAAAGAAACGTAAGTGATAAAGTATTTGAATCATCAATATTTCTATTCATATAAATGCATCGTTTCGGAGTATTCTGAAGTAGGATACTAGTGCTGGCCCAGAAATCTTTTTGAAGTGATATATTTCATTTTTATTGAGAAAGAACTAAAAAAGCATTTGGTTGAGTTCTTGGGAATTCTAAGAAATATGGGAGAAACCCCTTGCTTTTTCCACTACAGATTCAATAGAATAGCTTACGGTGGGAGGACCAGATTCTCTTTGAAAACACGGAAATGGAGATTGAGGATGAACGATTTTATGAAAGAATCATTTGTACCGCCTCCAGTGCAATTGGACAGAAAAAATATGCTATTTGACTGTTCAATGTCTTGAGTGTTTACGTATCACTCTCTAGTTTAAAAGACCTGGTTGAATAACTCCTAATTTTTGGCAATGGAGGATTTTAGTGGAAGTGTTCGTACGCTATAGTCTGTTCGTAATTTAAATTATTTCTAAATGAAGTTTTACTATTGCTACTATTAACGACTCACGGCAACACCAAGCCACCCGAGGCCAATACAGCTAAGCATTCTCCTCCTCCATCCCAACCTGTTCAAAGTCTCCCTCTTCACACCCTTCCAAGAATTTTTAACTTTCCTTGAATCTTTCTTTATGACCTTCCCCCAACTCATTCGGGTTACGAAATCCCAGTTTAGGGGAGGATGATGAATATGGGATTATTTTATGACTATGAACCCGATTAGTATCTTACATTAGAGAGAAAAAAACTTCTCAGTCAGTCCTCCACTGAACCCTAGCGTACCAGAAAGTACTTGATGGTTCACAAAACGAAGGAGCTACGATGATATCCCATGTGCCATGGACAACTGTTGGAGAGATGTGCATGTATTGATTAGGGATCCCAGATGCATCTAATTTATTTGAAGAATTCCATGTTGGGTAAAAATTGTAAAAACATTGCGTTAGACAATATATGTATATTATGTGTTTGCTTTCTTTTTTAGGAGGTTGAAACAGACCAATACCATAGCTTTTTGAAGCCTGAACTGGAAAGAGATGGATATCAGGGAATATTTTCGCCAAAATCACGAGCCAAAACAATGTCCGAATCAGACAGGAAATATGTTGATGGATGTGCAATCTTCTACCGAGTTGCCAAGTTAGTTAAATATAGCTTTTATTTCTAACTAGAATCATGCAGTCTTTTTAAGATAATAATCGCTATATAACGATACAAATGTTATTCTTAAATATGCTAATAAGAACGTAATAAGTGGTAAACTCTATATCTTTTCATAGCAAGTGAAACGTCGATTTAACGACATCCTGTTTGCCAACAATGGCTGTGGAGGATCCTTTTTTTATCCCTTAAAATTGTCGACTACACTCATTTTATCAGTGTTTTATATTTTATCAGTGAATGCAGTGAAACACTGTCGATATAAAACAAATTTAATTTACATAAAAACTGAGTTCTGATCGTGTTTCAAATAAATATACATAAAATAAAATAAATATAAAACAAATAAAAATAAATAAATAAATGTTTCATATATATATATATATATATATATATATATATATATATATATATATATATATATATATATATATATATATATATATATATATATATATATATATATATATATATATATATATATATATATATATATATATATATATATATATATATATATATATATATATATATATATATATATATATATATATATATATATATATATATATATATATATATATATATATATATATATATATATATATATATATATATATATATATATATATATATATATATATATATATATATATATATATATATATATATATATATATATATATATATATATATATATATATATATATATATATATATATATATATATATATATATATATATATATAGGGAAAATTAGAATAGGCTTGTTTTTTGAAGTTTCATTTCAAGGAGTGGAGGACCAGAGCCATCCCCTAAATGGCAATGATCATTCAAAAGGACTTGAAGCTATAAGTCAAATTTTATGTATATATATATATATATATATATATATATATATATATATATATATATATGTATATATATATATATATATATATATATATATATATATATATATATAGTGGTTATTTGAACAAAGGTAATTTTTAAAGACCTAAAAGATGCATTTAAGATAGTTTTGTTATCAATAGCTTTTTTTACAAGCAAAGGCGGTTTTAGGGGGGGGGGGCACTTGCCCCAGGTGCATGAATTTTAGCAGTAAAAGATTTCAAATAAATAGTGTATTACAATTTTTTCGTGATTTTTGAAACGTTATTTTTATTAAAATAAAATAGAAGGCAAGGTTGACAGTAAGTAAAAGCAAACTGAATCCGAAATTTTCATTTCTCCAATGTCTTGTCCTACATAAGTAAGAACAGTCAGATATAAATAAGTGAGCAGTTTTGTTCACAAATAAAATTTTTATTAAATCTGGCCCGCTATTTTTTGACGGGGGGGGGACAAATCAAGATTTGCCCTGTGCGCGAGAAGGACAACCGCCATTACAAGCCAGTAAAGGACAAATTATGCATTTTAGAAAAAATTATATATATATATATATATATATATATATATATATATATATATATATATATATATATATATATATATATATATATATATATATATATATAGTGGTTATTTGAACAAAGGTAATTTTTAAAGACCTAAAAGATGCATTTAAGATAGTTTTGTTATCAATAGCTTTTTTTACAAGCAAAGGCGGTTTTAGGGGGGGGGGGCACTTGCCCCAGGTGCATGAATTTTAGCAGTAAAAGATTTCAAATAAATAGTGTATTACAATTTTTTCGTGATTTTTGAAACGTTATTTTTATTAAAATAAAATAGAAGGCAAGGTTGACAGTAAGTAAAAGCAAACTGAATCCGAAATTTTCATTTCTCCAATGTCTTGTCCTACATAAGTAAGAACAGTCAGATATAAATAAGTGAGCAGTTTTGTTCACAAATAAAATTTTTATTAAATCTGGCCCGCTATTTTTTGACGGGGGGGGGGACAAATCAAGATTTGCCCTGTGCGCGAGAAGGACAACCGCCATTACAAGCCAGTAAAGGACAAATTATGCATTTTAGAAAAAATTAGAGCATCTAAATGTTTTAAGACCAGACTAAGGTACTGGAAAACTGATCCGACAAACTAGTCCAGACTGATCAGTTTCAAAGGATTTTGTATAGATCCGCACTAGATAATAATTGCAAGCATTTCTTTTGAATTACTGCAGCTGATTGGGTTCGCTGTGACTCAACTATCTAAAGAAGCTTGGGCGTATTGTGCCTTGTCTACCGGAATTGACCCTTTAATAAGAGTTGTAAAGATTGGCTTTAAAATTCAGTAGCAAATCGTTCAAATATTTAAACCAGAATCACTTTAATCTTGTAGAATGCATTTGACCAACGATACAGTAATCTGAACAAGATATCGACTTCGGGACTAGTTTTTAGTTCAAATAATGTTGCCAACCATGTTTTCACTTACCTAACCAGACGCTGGATTTCGGAGGCGATTAACTATTAGAGTTTTGGGAGTTTAATTACATTAAAATTACTGCAATACTGTTTTGAGTTTGTATGGTTACTAGAACTTCAAACAGAATATGAAGAATATTTCCAGTGTTTTCTGCATCATGTAAGTTCAAGTCCCTGAGCCCGCATGTCCTGACAGGTTTCGATGCCCAGACATAAGTCCAATAATCTGCTGTTCACATTTAAAACTTTGCTAATAGAAATTTTAGGCTGGAGTTTAGTTCTAGAGTTTTGAACTCAGCTTCCTGACAGCAAACCCTTCCAGTGATGAAGCTTCTTTTGTTGCCATATTTATCATTTCTGCTAAAAAGCAGGGTATGAATGTCTTGCTAGATCTCCATGCCTAAACAGGTGCCTGGCCGGTCAGACGTCCAAATTTAGACATGAAAGTCCACCTAGAGCTGCATGCCACCACTACATAAGAAATAGGCAGATGGAAGTACACATTTCAGTATAGCGTGCTTGCTACTATTTTTTAGAATTTCAGAATTTTTGCTGAGTTAAATTGAGGTTTTTGTTATTATTATTATTCTTTGTAGTATCGACGAATATTTTACTTTCACAAGGAATAGACCACAGTAAAAGGTACTAAAGGAAATTAAAGGTTAACATAAATTACAATAAAAGTTGTTTTTTTTTTTTTTCCTTGAGAGGCATCTATCGTCCTTAGCCCTTCCTACAGCTACAACACTATTTGATATACTTTACCTTATGCCTTTGCAGTACATTTTCTCAGTTTGTATTGATAGTTTATTAGTCCACCGCCAAGCGAGGATGTACTCTGGAACTCCAATAAGAGATCCCGGATTTTCATAATTGTTTTTAGTTGACTTTTTCTGGCTATTTTTCTACCCCTCCCCCCCCCCTCTTCAAACACGTTTCTGTTAATGTACTTATCAACCCACGATTATGTCTTGTTTTTGGTGTTTCCTTTTTTGTTATTTTATGATTTGTCAAGATAATTAATCTTTTAGATTTTCTTTGGTATCAGATCGACTTATTGAATTCAATCAGTTAGCAATGGCGAATGCTGAAGGTTCCGACGACATGTTAAATAGAGTCATGACCAAAGACAATATTGGACTTGCTGCCATTTTGGAAACGAACGAAGCCGCCTGGAGTAATGGTAACAATCTTTCATATCTAGAAATCAACATTTAGAACGAATCAAGCCACAAGGTTGAAAACTTCATTGTTAGTATAATATTAGTACACTGGGACGTCACTTATAGAAGGAGGGGGACCCCCCCTCAATTTTTTAGCCAGTAGGTAAAAACATTGTACTGGCTCATTATTTTTAATTTGGTAAATGTGCTGATGAAAAGATATGACGTAAAATCAATTAAAGAAGATCAGTGGCAGAAAAGGGTACAAAAGTATTATATATATATATATATATATATATATATATATATATATATATATATATATATATATATATATATATATATATATATATATATATATATATATATATATATATATATATTTATTTTCACAATCTTTGAGCCCGGCTGTTTCAGTTCAATATTTATGTGGGATCAATGTTTCCTCTGCAACACTGTCCCAAGTGTTTTTACGCAGGTTTCACATAGCTGATTTCAAGAGTGACAATGAGTGTATTTTAGAAATGTAAAGTCGTGGAAAATTCTACAGGGGCACTAATACATGCAAATGTAAGGAGGGGAGATTTCTTAACTTAAAAAAATTAAGATACAAAAAACTGTATTCTTAAAATATATGGGGAGGCAAATTCGTTTTTTTTTTTTTTTTTTTTTTTTTTTTTTCAGTGAAAATACCAAAAGATTTACTTCTCAAATGTAGGGAGGGAAGGGGTAAAAAAAAACTGGGGAGCATTTGCCCCGCCTCCTGCCTCCCACAATTGGAGTCCCCGGTGCACTAAACGCTTCTACTTAGATGTTACTATCTTTCTTTACTTTAAGAATTAATGTTTTTATACAAAAAGAACGTTTTTTCTTATGAAGCTTTACAGATCTTCAAGGAGTTTGCTTTTAGATTCAACCCCTATGAAACTTTCTGCCGTAATCATTCTCCAAAACAAGTGCGGATCTGTAATAAGGGACAGTTATAATTCACATTAACTAAAGACACATAATTAATATGCCTACGCTCCTATTCCAACAAAATCGCTTACTAAAACAATGTTTTCATTTTTTAATCAAATTCAGCTATTTTGTTCTATGACAAAAAAGGTTTGGCGATGGAAATACCGTTATTTTTATTATAACTGATTGTAATAATTAATCATAATTTAGTTATAACTCCAGCTATATTTCAATCCATTTATTTCTAAATTCAGTTGCTTTATTCTAAGAAAAAAAGCTTTGGCGATGGAAGTTCATGACTCGCACATTTGGACTTTTTTTCAGTTTGTGTGCTGGTCTATATTGTCCGTTTCGGTTGGATATGAACCACTTTACTCCTGTAGTCGCTATATTTTTCTCTGCGGATTGGTTTCAAAAGGATTTTTTTCTTGAAACCTGCCAGTAGTTAAAAAAAATTTAATAGCCAAAGAAGAACGGCCCAAATATAAAGAACATTTTAGTAAGGAACATACTTATAAACTATTGTCAGTTGAAAATAGTCTAATTTTCTACATGATTTCATAAAAATAGTTTGTTTCTTGTTGCATCGCTTAATATTTTATATTTCTTCGTTAGGCTATTATTAATTTATTATTAGACTACTAGGTTATTATACTATTTTACTCAAGTTTTCATTCGTTCAGCAACACCTTTTTAAATCATACTTTTAGAGGGGTTAAGTTTAAAAGCTTTTCTAAACCTGTCCACATAATCGACAAACAGAATTGTCATTCTACCCCCCTGTCACTTTATTTGGTGAAACAAAAACTATTGAATAGTTCAAAAACTGTTTTGAAGAGCTAGTAGTCTGGAATAATAAGTGTTAGATTTTGATTGGGGTAATGACGAAATCTAGGTATTTTGCATTGACTATCACAATCACTCCAAGTTTTATATACTAAAATGTTCACTGTCTTGTAGATAGAATTAAATGTTTGGTCAAAAATGTTTTGACTAGACAGCTCTTACCACTTTACCATTGACGTAAAAGTAATACAAATAACTATTACTTCAGGTTTCCCAGCGGACTCAAAGCAGATTCATCAGCCTCTTGTTGTCTGCACAGCTCATATTCACTGGGATCCAGAATACTGTGATGTTAAATTGATTCAGACGATGATGCTTATGCATGAGCTGAAACAGTTTATGTTGGAAAGTGGCCGAAATCTCCGCAAAAGCCTTGACCCGTCCACCACTAGCTTCCTTCTCTGTGGTGATTTGAATTCACTGCCTGAATCAGGTGACATTCTTTGTGTATACTTAATCAAGGCTTTGATTGAAATCTTAGGGGGAATTTACTTAGTAAACGTGCGTGTGTGACTGTTGCATGTCTGTATAGAAAATGTGTGAGGTACAATTATTATGTATATTATGAAGTAATAATTGTTTTATAATTTCACACTGTCCAAATATTTTACCCCCCCCCCCCTCTAATGTGTAAATATATAGTCCAAATTATATATTTTGTGATATTTCATTTGGAATGAGCGTCAGAAAACAGGTATTATATTTTTATTATATAGATTGCATACTTAATGAAAACGGGTTCTACTTAGCTTCTATATACATTAAATACGTAATGGGAAATGCATATTTCCTTTCGGTTCTACTGAAACTCCAAGTAAACAGTGTCTATTAGAAAGTATACACTTAACAAACAAGTGTATCTGTTTGTAGTATTGACGTGGAGGCGGATTACCTTCTCAGAAAAGCTTTCTGTCCATTTTATAATCATTTTATAAACCAAATACATTTACATCGTTCTCTCTTTTATAATTTTATTCAATAAAATATTGCTGAGACTTTCAGGAATAGATATCAATGTATATAACTCTGTCAATCTGCATCTCGCTAAACCATTTCAGTAATGTTGGTTAATATGGTTATTATTTTTCTTTTTTTTGTTGATGCTATGACAATAAAAGTTCACATCTCAAAATAAGAATTGTTTTCACTAAAGCGCAAGTGACTTTCTGGTCTTTACACAGCATAAGGAGTGTTGGCCCTTCTACTGTTTATGGCAGTTTCTGTTCCTTTTAAGTTTTACTTATTATAATTTCTATTCATTTTGTGTTTCACTTATTATCAATAGTGATTTATGTTCGTTACATGCTTGAATTATTAATTGACTTTATTTCCGCTCGTCTTGGGTTTAATGCACTTCTTTACTTTTCTTTGAAAAATTTATTTTACTGAAAAAGTTTATTTTAGTTAATAATACCTAATAACAGACCAAACACATATTTATTAACAGCAGAATTGATAAAAGTTAACTCTGCAAGATGCCTTTGTGCGAAAAATGTGATCTAAAAAAGGTTCGAATACGATAAATTTTCTCGTAGTTCATGATTTCATTCTAAAGTCTCTAGATTTTGGCCATTTTTAATTCATGAGTGTTTTTTTTTTAATAATATTATGCATAATCAAGCACTGCAAAGCATTTTCGAGTTAGGTGTGACTCCTTTCTCATACAAACAGGTATGTTCACATTGAAGTGACTTGTAACCTCCTCCAAAACTTGTAATAGACAATTTATTACATTTTCAACACAGTTCATACATCCCCCCCCCCCCCCGATGTCTGGATAAGGTCCTATGTTATAGATAAAGTTTGCTTATTTTGTTGGTTTGCATCCTTCTTCAGGCTTTTACCAATCAGCAGCTAGTTTTAGTAAAGAATAAACCCTAGACAATAGTAACGAAGAAATTTAAAGATACGTCTAAAGTAAATCTTTCAAGTGAAGGACAATCACCATTTATAGCTGATTTAGGAATGGAAACTCAATAGTTATCGGAGTAACGACTATTTGTTGCTCATTTCTGTTGTTTGTATCGGATGAATTTACTTACTAAAAATATCCTTTTTGCATTTGTCAAGTGTCTTTAGATTGATTAGGATTATCCTTCATCGTTTTAGTGCTTCTGATCTCTTTAAATTAACCTTAGTACTGAAAGTTTATTGTAATAACAAACCTATGGGAATTTCGAATAACAGCCTGAAATCACTAAAAGAAACATGGGTCGAATATAAATGAATGAATTGAATCGGATTGAAATGAAAACTGTATCAGCCAAATTGGCTAGGATTCTTTCTCTATTAGGTTGTCCTTAACAGGTAACCATAGAATTTAATGGACATTCAACAATCTTTAATCAGCGATAGGTCATATTTTGAATAGATGATGCTTTGACAATCCCATGTATCGCAATTTCTGAAGAATGAAAAAAGCTTCAAACCTTGTTTCTTACTAATCTCAGCGACGTCCCTAGTTGGAGTTACTGTAGCACAGTGGTGATGAGACTTTCCCTAGAAACAGAGGATTTGAGTTTAAAACGATCTGTGCTAGAAATCATTGCCCCATTGCAGGACCTCGGAACAAATTGAACCTATGCAAGTTTAAGATTTTTAGTTTATGATTTATTTTTATCAAAATAAAGATTGAGGTAATATGATGAAAATTTGTATGATGTTTATGTGATTGAACATTCATAATGTCTTGGGTCGATAAGTAAGTCATTCTGGATAACAATTGCTAAATTATTTCCTTCAAATTAAATAAGAATGTACGTCACCTGAAGCGATTGCATATTGCGAAGCGATGGTGCTGTGATAATCGCATATATCGGAATTTCTGAAGCCCGAAATGAGCAAAAGATTTATCACAACGGATCAAGTCCCGTTTTGATTTATTTCATTTGCTTCACTTTGAAATCTGTTGCCACATTGTGGGTTCGACTCCGTCCTTCCTCATAGCGAGAGATTATCTTAACCATTGCACTGTGATACTTGTGGGGTTATAAAATCATATTCCCAACAATTACGATGGTGAACTTTACAAGCAAATCTAACAGTTTGTGGTAGCAGACCCTAAATAAGGAGCGAGTCGGGCGCAATCATGGTGGCCGCACTTGCTAACACCTAGTATAATAGAACGAACTCTAGGTCATAGTAAGAGAAAATTTAAATATGTGTTTTGAATAAAGAAAAAAAGTGAGGAAGAATCGCCACTTGAAGTTTATACAGTTTATTCGGAATGGTAATATAATTGTTTTACAAGTTTATTGTGAAAACAAATTTATAGGAATTTCGGAAAATAGTCTGAAACTCCATGAAAATGGTTTTAAATCGAGATGAAAACTGCGCCACTAGAATGTCCATAGCCAAAAACTATCTTTAGAAGAATTACAGACCCCCAACTTGAATAATAAAGAAAACCATTGTTTTGCGTGGAAAGCAAAGATTTTTCTCCTTATTTTGTTCTCCTCACCCTTCTTTTATTTTTGGTCTTTAGTGTGTTGCTGAAACATCATTGAAAGATGTTTAAGAGCTCCTTTGAAAGGAAATCGCTACTTCTACTGTTAAGCAGCAAAAAGATTGTGTCAGAGTAATGAGATTTTTTCTGCCATTTTATGCCACAAAACGACAATTTTCAATCAAATGGTACCAAAAAGCAATGAAGCGAAAGTTTTGAGATATTCAATAGAAAAGCCATATTTTGAGATTTCCAGTTTCAAAGGCAGTAATGCTGTGTTGTGGTGAATTCGTTCCTTAAGATGTATTCGGTCCATACTAAGTAATGAGTTAATATAGACATTTATTTTAAACCTTCATAAAACTCAGTTTATCCATTTGAGGCTTGTTAAAATTATATACAGAGGTGTATAATTGTGCGTTAGCTATTACGAAAAAGGGCTGGTCGATCTCTTTGCCCGTGGGGGGAGTTGGGTTAAAGCCTTAAAAGAGTGGTTCTATGCCCATATTTCCTAACTCTCAAAGAGTCTATTTTGGAATACCTTTGTAATATTGGTGCTGGAGGTAATAGCACCACTTTTATTGCAGAGAATCTTTCTCTGTCCAACAAGAAACATTATATTCACATGATTACCGACACAAATAGAGGGAAGGTCATCAGTGCCCCCAAGAAATTTCTCAAGGTGGGAGAGGGGGCAAGTGGTGCCAATAGGTTTCTTCATCGAGATTTGAATGGTAATATATCTCATGTTTCTATTTATATGCAATAGCCAATGGCTTCTTGTTCCTGGGGGCATTGTCTCTTTACTGCTGTTCATGAGAACATCCCTGTAAAAATATTTGTTCAAAGAATTTGCCTTGAAACAAGTGGAAATAATGAAGCTGTAATTAATTTTTGATATTATATGTTAGCTAAGGCAACACGGTACCCTATAGAATAGAAATACATAGAATCTAATAGAATATCAAGAAAGGGAAAGAATCAAAAACAAAGACATAACAATTGAAGGAATAAAAAGAGTGAATGAGTAGGAAATTGTGGGTCAAAATCTTCTCGGTACATTAATTAAGCATTAAAGAATGCTTAATTTATGTATAATCAATACAGGCATTAGGCCTATATTGAAGAATGACCTGTGGATGATGAGATTCTGTTGAATGTTCACCATCCTTCATGGTTGCCCCCTTGGGGGCAAAATAGAAAACTGTGGAAGAAAATAGTATAAAAATTGTACATTTCCATCGCAGAGGGCCTAGAATGATGTCTTTTAACCGCTTGCAGTCCCATTGCCCAGTAGTAAACCGTTCGTCTCATCTGGAAACGCAGGCTCAAATTTTCTGGAGGCAACGGCAAGCTACATCGTTTACGTGCCTACCCAAAAACGTCCACTTGTTTTTCTATAATGGTCTTAAGTTTTCAGATTTCCCTTTTGTTTTTGCCTGCCATAAATTTCAGCAAATCTGCGTCGTATATCCAACGATTTTGGTTTCTCAAATAAGGATTTAACCTCTAACTTAATAGTTTAAACAACTTCGTCTAAGTTTTCTTTGCGGTATGATTTCGAATTTGGCTTTTTTTAGATATTGTACCCCCACCACTAAAAATCCAGAGTTATCACATCGCTGTGGAAAGAGGAAGAAAAGATTAACACTATTGACGAATCACTTGATGTGGCAGCCTTGAACATGGTATGATGCAAAACTATTTGTAGTCCATGTGTGTACTTTTCAAATTGCTCAGGTATTAATATGATAATTGACTACTAAATCTGACTTGCTCCAATTACCTATCCAGTCAGATTTAGTATTATTCAAACCACCCTTTTCTGTTTTTTTAAATCATGCAACTTTTGTTCTTTGTTGCAGGGGTTTACGACTTCCTAACAGAAAATCGGATATTAATGAACCATCCAGACTTCAAGGACTTTGGGTACAAATCTTGCCTGCAGAAAGTGTCACATTCTCATAAGAACTCTGAATACACGCATGCATTTAAGTTGGCGTCTGCCTATACAACTGACATCATGCCTTTTACGAATTACACGTAAGTTATATAGCGGAAATGGTGGACCTTCTAAATTATCTGGGCCACGTGATTTTGAATGGGAATTCACTTTAAGGCCCGCAGTCAAGTGGTTTCCCCTACCAGGTATACTAAATACAGAAACAAAATTAAAAGAAAGGCACCAGTTATTTTGTACAAGAGAATGTTAAAACTTGAGTGTTGTGGGAACCCTTTTTGAAGGAAAAGCAATATAATTTAAAGATACATAGACTAAGTAAGTCATGATAGGGTTTCAAATCGTAAAAGTAGCCAACCTCGAACATATTCCTCAGTAAATCAAACGCGTTGGAAATAAATTTTGTTTTCACTGTCTAAATAAAATATTAGTTCTTTTTTTTCAATTACTGCTTTCTATATTTAATATAGCCAGACGGTATAGTCTTAAAAGCTATTTATATTTAACTTTCTCTAGTATAAAGACAGGTTTTTCTGAGTGGAAAGATTTCTGTTGTTTGCCCATAATAACTCCTAGAGTGATTATGGAAGAGTCAACATTCAGAAAATTTGTATTCCAAACGATTCAGTACCATGTTTTTAATATCGGAGATTAAAAAGTATCTACTGGATCTGAAAACGGAATATCGTATTTAGAACCCTGAACTATCGGAATTAACGGGAGGTAGTCATTGCGCTCTAGAATACCTAAGGACCCAAAGAGGAGGCCGAATTAAAGGAGACTTCTCGTAGAAATAATTATTCAGGTTTCGTATTTTAAAGTGTCTTAATGTAATATACGTTTCAAGTCTAAAATATCCCAAAAAAATGTTTATATCTCTGCAGCATTTCTAAGTTTTAAAAAATATTGAAAAAGTTTTCCATGTTTTCTCACTGCTGTGTTTAAAGTGGTTTTATATGCGACCAAAATATGTAGATTTCTGTCCATGGATTATTATTTATGGTTGATTGTGTATGGCTATGCTGTTTGACTTATGTGATTGTATGGATGAGTAGGGTTAAGGCCTTAGTCAAGTACTTATATACATTAATCACTATTGTAGGAAAACAGTCTTCCTTTTCTCCTTTTTTCTTCCTTCTTTTATGTTTGTTTGTGCTGTTGCATTGGTGATTTCTCTTTTCATTATATGATTGTCCAATATAAGTTTTGACTTCAAAATGGAGGCAGCATTCGTATCAATTGCGAAAAATAGTGGAACTTTTTAGTCTTGTTAAGGTAGACTGCTTCGAAATGTATGTGCATAAATAGACTGTTTGTTAGGTGTTTTTCTGCTGTTATTGTTTTAACCGTCAATATTAAACATAGTTTGTGTTAAACTTTTTAGAATTCCTCAACTACTTCGTCTGAAACTGTGATCCTGGCACATCGGTGGTGACTTGAATGCAAAAAGCCCCACTTACTTGAACTTGTAATATGACTAAGCGTTTTCCGCCTTACCTGGCATCTGAAACTCAGATATTTTGTGCGAATTTGTTTTTGCTCTAAGCTCCCCATACTCACGGGGCACGGACCAAAAATCCCCATTTAACTATCCAATATTCCTACTGATGTAAAAGATAAGGAATTGGAAGACTTCATCTTGAGTAGTTCTTTAATAGTTTCAAATAGCTTAAACTTGTTCACTTGTGACAGAATTCACTCTCATCCTGATTTAACCTACCAGTTATGCGGAAAATTGGCCTGCAGTTTCTTTTAATGACAAAAGATAAACAAGTCGTCTTTGAATGCTAGTGAACATGACCCAAACATCAGTTCTAAGTTGAATTACGACAAAACCTATTTGAGTTGCCTTTAGTGTTATTTTGTTGGATGTTATTGGCGATACTTGTTGTATGTTCTTGTCATCTCAGCTTGAAATGAACCAATCCACAAAGTCTCTCATAGCTTCAATACATAAAGTTACGTCCAAATACTCCCCTCTATACACTGTCAATGTCAAGAGATATTTTCGGTTGTGGACTGAAGAGCTAATTGTTCTGAGAAGAGAATGCCACCATCTACAGCGATTAAGAAGAAGGACTCCGGTTAGTGATAGGTAATGTCAAACTATTCCAAAAATATCAAAAGCGAAATTGGGCGACTAGAAAAACTTTCTATAAACCTAACGTGGTTCTGATACCTGGCATACGATACGGAACATACAAGTCTAATATTGGGGTATCACAACCATCTCGCATAAAGAAAGGTAACGACCCATATACTAATTCAGTGCAAGAAGCAGGAGAAAAAGTATTCTCTTGGGTGGTTTATTGTGACTCATATTACTTATTAGAATGGATTTGGCAAATCAATAATCTAGCCGCCTCCTTAGTGTTGCCAGATCGACTTGGGGTCTCAAACTATTCTTTATAAAGCATTACTGAAACTACTATTTTGTATGCTGCAACTGCACTATAGATTACAGCAGTTAGAAAAATGTGTGTAAGGAAAGCTCTATTTTCAGCTCAAATGGCCTCCTCGATTTTAATTTCGAATCTTTAGAACAGCTCCAAATGAGGTTATACTTGCCATTGCTGGTGTACTCGCAACTGATTATAGAGTTATTGAAATAACCTTGTTGTGTTATATTACCAAACATCGTCCCATTGTCTAGGTTATCTTTTCACCCCTCGCATTTTTACTATTTCTTCTTTCTGCGTATCGTAAGCCAAATAATTAATACTGCTCTCTCTCTTGTAGTTCTTCGTGCCGTTGTGATCAAATAAATTTACCATAATTGGTATACTAGGTTTTAAAATTCTGTCAGTGTCTGAATAAAAAAAAAAATCTTAATAAAGATGACTCTGCGTCTCTTAGAATATTAACCCCTCCCCTTACTTAGTACAGCGTATATTTGGTTCTAGCCCCCTAAATAATTTCTTACACTGAATCAGAGAAACTACGACTCCACTCCAAATCGTTGCCATCTCTTCCACTACGGCCTCGTAGACCGAAAACCATAAACTCTGTTTTCATAAAAATTTGGTGCTAAACAAGTGGGAACAAACCATCTACAATCAAATTTTGAATCAGCGTAAATGAGTCCTTTGCTTTAACTGCCACATCAATATCATGTGCAAATAGAATCGGATGACTTGTTCTCCTGCAAGCATCATGGAACATCATCAATATACGTTAGGAATAAAAACGGGCCTAACATAGAACCTTGTGGGACACCAATATCATCTAGGTTATATAAACCTTACAACTGACCACAAGATCCACCACGATCTGACGACTACAAAGATGTGATTTTATTATTCCTAGTCCCCATCCTCGTTTGGTGAAGAAATTTGATTTTATCTAAAAAAGTAGAAATTTTTACTTTAAGAATGGTTTCCAATTCTTTGGACAATGGAGATACAATCACAAATGGCCGATTCTTGTTTACATTAGGTTTATTTCTTCTTATTTTTATGTAATGGCACCACACTCATCCTTTTCATTCTATTAGGAAATGTACCTGAACAGGTACATGTATCAGTTAAATGAAGAAGTAGTTCAAGAATTACACTGGTATTATTTTTTAACAAATTAGTGGAAAGTTCATCATTAGATTTTTTTATCCGCTTAGATTATCAATAATGCTTAGATCCAGTTGGAGCACCTGGAGAAGAAGCAGTCGATATGCGTCATTTAAAGTCTCAATCTACTGCATATGACGATGTTAGAACGTACGAAGATAGTTGTGATAACATTTGATTCTATTAAAAATTCAAGGATTTTTGGCTTCATTTTTTTATGTAATGAATTTGTCATTTGAGTCATTACACAGTTATGACTTTGCTTTTAACGCTCAACATTTCACTGAAGGTCATGAAATGCCCGTGAATTGCACATTGAAGCTGTAGGCTAGTTCGTTATGTATAAAAATGTTCATTGCGCTTTTTTCGAGAAAATGAATCAAAAGTATCGTTTATATGAAAAACATGATTTTTGTGTCGAGTAGTCCATTATAAATTGATTTCAGCTTATTTATTTAAAAAGTGGAATTTTGCGTAGATGTGTTTCAGTATGAAAATTTCAATTGTAACTAATTATAGATGTGTTCAGTCCTCTTAGGCTATATCTCTTTTTGATTGAGCTCCTTGTGCAGCTTGTGATTTTTAGTTAACTACAAAAAATGTACATGAGAAATCAAAAAGAAAATCGACGGTATTGCACTCAAAAATTATTGTGAAGGTTATATGTAAAGAAAGTAACCACAAACTGAATTAAAAACTTAACATTGGAAAGGGGAGAAATAAATACAACTGAAAATAATTCTAAAGACCCACAATTGTATATATTCTTGATTTTTGTTGGTTTGGTTTTTTCCTAAATAGACTTCTCTCCTCAAGTGGACTGAAAACCTTTGTGGATGATGGTAGGATAATTAAGAATAAGTTTGTTCGTTCTTTTTTTTTTCAAAATTATCATTTTCGTTTTTATTTTGAATTTACAGTTACGACTTCAAGGGAATGATTGACTACATTTTTTATTCGAGAGCCAGCATGCATCCACTTGGCTTACTTGGAGGAATCGACACGGAATGGTTTCGTGAAAATAAAATTCTTGGCTGTCCTCATCCTCATATACCCTCAGGTCTGTTCGTCTTTTATCTTTTTTTCCCTTCCCTTTTTTCCATTAAAACGTCATAATAAAAAAGTGTTGATCAGAAAAGAATAAATAAAACTGTGATTAAAAAGCACTTTAGTCGAAGCATAATGTTCGTACGAATTTCGTGAGTAGGAACGAGTTAACACATTTTAAGAAGAGCTAAAGCATTTTATATTCTTTTAGTGTTCTGTATATAAAATATATATCATAATATATATATATATATAATATATAATATATATATATATATATATATATATATATATACTAGCTGTTGGGGTGGCGCTTCGCGCCACCCCAACACCTAGTTGGTGGGGCGCTTCGCGCCCCCCAAGCCCCCCCCGCCCGCGTAAGTCGTTACGCGCCATATTAGTTACGCGCCATTGTAGTTGTGTCCCTGTGTCCCACCTGTGAATAGAGATAGATATAAATATATGTTTTTAACTACGTAAAACATGCTAATATACAACATTCTTCGCTGTCCCATTGTCTGTGCATATAAATAGATTGTCAGGTTTACTGACTCTTGAACATGCAACATATAATTGTCCATGGGAAAAACAATCCGTATTCAGATCTATACCTCATTATTCTAATGATGTGTCCCTGTGTCCCGGTCGTCATTTACATTCCCTGTGTCCCGGTCGTCATTTGTGTCCCGGTGTCCCAGTTTGTAATTTCTCTTTGAGTGTCCCGGTCGTCATTTATATTCCCGGTGTCCCGGTCGTCATTTGTGTCCCGGTGTCCCGGTCTGTAATTTCTATTCGAACAATCCCTGTGTCCCGGTCGTCATTTATATATCCCGCCTGTGCCCCCGGCGTCCCCGTTGTAGTTGTGTCCCTGTGTCCCGGTCGTCATTTATATTCCCTGTGTCCCGGTCGTGATTTGTGTCCGGGTGTCCCAGTCTGTAATTTCTCTTTGAGGTTCCCGGTCGTCACTTATATTCCCTCTGTCTCGGTCGTCATTTGTGTCCCGGTCTGTAATTTCTCTTTGAGTGTTTTTTCTTTTTAGTTTTTTTTTTAATTTTTTACCTTTTTTCCTTTTTCAGTTTTCTTTTTCTTCTTTATTTTTCAGCGTCACTATGAAGTACATATCGACGAACCTTTGTTTTTTTAACTTAAATCTGGTAGACATTGATGACCTTATCCAAGTCAAAATCCCCAAGCCAATCATCATCGCTATCATTTTCAGTTTTGATATGTTCTGACTCTCGCTGTCCAGGTGGATTTTCATCTAACTGCGCGGTTTTGCGTTCTTTAGCCGCAAGCCTGTTTTCTTGCTGTTCTTGTGATTCCCCGGCACGCTTTCTTTTCTTACTTTCTCTATCAGCTGCAAGCCTGTTTTCTTGCTGTTCTTGTGATTCCTCGGAACGCTTTCTTTTCTTACTTTCTCTATCAGCAGCAAGTTTTTTGGTATAAACTCTTTGAGCAGCTTCCTCGGCTGTTGCCATTGTAGGTTCTTCAGTCATTTTACAATTGAACATTTTTCCGTGAAAAAATGTCTTAAATATCTTGAATGACGTCACCGTCAAAGCAAAAATGACGACAACTAATTTCATGACGTCAGTCAACACAGAAACATGACGTCACCTGATCCACAGACAGACACACAGACAGACAACTTATTTTTATATATATAGATATATATATTGAGTTAAATTGTTGATTTTGATTTAAAATCAAGTATTTCTGGGCATTAAGCCATGGCTAATTGTAGAAATAGCAATGGATGATATATAATATATGTATGTTACCCTTAATGTCCAAAATCTGGTTAATGTCGATAATCACTAGAATGTCCATATATATAAATATATATATATATATATATATATATATATCTATATATATAAAAATAAGTTGTCTGTCTGTGTGTCTGTCTGTCAGGTGACGTCATGTTTCTGTGTCGACTGACGTCATGAAGTTAGTTGTCGTCATTTTTGCTATGACGGTGACGTCATTAAAGATATTTAAGACATATATGTTCACGTAGAAATCTATTAATGTTTAAGTTTAAAATGACTTATGAACTTACAATGGCAAAAGCCGATGAAGATACTCAAAGAGTCTATGCCAAAAAACTTGCTGCTGATAGAGAAAGTCAGAAAAGAAAGCGTGCCGAGGAATCAAAAGAACAGCAAGGAAACAGGCTTGAGGCTAAAGAACGCAAAACCGCGCAGTTAGATGAAGATCCACCTGGACAGCGAGAGTCAAAACATATCAAGACTGAAAATGATAGCGATGATGATTGGGTTTGGGATTTTGACTTGGATAAGGTCATCAATGCCTACCAGATTTTAGTTAAAAAAAAACAAAGGTTCGGCGATATGTATTTCATAGTGAAGCTGAAAAATAAAGAAGAAAAAGAAAACTGAAAAAAGAAAAAATGTAAAAAACTAAAAAATACTAAAAAGAAAAAACACTCAAAGAGAAATTACAGACCGGGACACAAATGACGACCGGGACAGAGGGAATATAAATAACGACCGGGACACTCAAAGAGAAATTACAGACTGGGATACCGGGACACAAATGACGACCGGGACACAGGGAATATAAATGACGACCAGGACACAGGTATTTAAGAATATCGTTCAAAGACAAATTTTTAATTGTAAGAAGACCGTTGAAAGAGAAATTTCTAATTGTAAAATGACTGAAGAACCTACAATGGCAACGGTACCACCATCGAAGTAGATAACCAGTGGGTTGTTCCATATTCCCCATTATTATCAAAAACATTTAATGCACACATAAACGTTGAATATTGTAACTCCGTAAAGGCAATCAAATACATATGTAAATACGTCAACAAAGGCAGTGACATGGCAGTTTTTGGCTTGCAGCCCGAAATCAAAGATTTCGACGAAATCGTACAATATCAGGCTGGAAGATACATAAGCAGTAATGAAGCTGTTTGGCGAATTCTTTCATTTCCGATACATGAACGTAGTCCAGCTGTTGTTCACTTAGCGGTACATTTACAGAATGGTCAACGTGTTTATTTCTCGGAAACCAACGTGCAACAAAGAGCCCTGAATCCACCGGATACAAAATTAACAGCTTTTTTTTCGCTTTGCAAAAATGATTCTTTTGCAAAAAAATGCTGTATACTGAAGTTCCTTCGTATTACACGTGGAATACTAAAAATAAAGTATTTGAACGTCGAAAACAGGGTAAGTCAGTCGACGGCCAACCTACCATCTTCAAAGATACCACGATAGGAAGACTCTACACCGTTCACCCCAATCAACATGAATGCTTCTTTCTACGCCTGCTTTTGGTGCATGTACCCGGTCAGACATCCTTTGAGTATTTCAGAACTGTAAACGGTACTATACATGACACTTACCGTAGTGCATGCCAAGCTCTGAATTTATTGGAGAATGACCAACACTGGGATAACTGCATCAATGACGCGTGCGAAACGTCAACCCCAAGTCAAATTCGTGCATTGTTTGGCATCATTTTAACAACTTGCTCTCCATCAGCTCCTACAGAGTTATGGGAAAAATATAAGTCAAAAATGTCCGAAGATATACTCCATGGAAAACAGTTAGAGACGTCAGATATGACTTTTGATTTTACATCAGAAATTTATAACTACACTTTAGTTATTATAGAA
Organism: Artemia franciscana; assembly: GCF_032884065.1. NCBI lineage: Eukaryota > Metazoa > Arthropoda > Branchiopoda > Anostraca > Artemiidae > Artemia > Artemia franciscana. Next base: position 24,041,410 of record NC_088877.1, read on the forward strand.
GATTTGTGCGTACGTATGGCAAACAAACCTCTTCAGGATTTGGGAATGCCTTCACCTAACCGTATCGCTGCTGTTTCGACATGTGTAGAATTGGATCGTAAACAAAGTTACAGTACGAGTGATCTATTGTCGTATGTACAAAATAACATTTCCAAGTTAACGTCGGAACAAAAAGACATTTATGATACGAAAGACTCAATTTCAGGACGTATACAACTACCTGTTGATTTCTGTAATTTAGTGACGTCCAAAAATGAATTGATTGAAAAAGTATTTCCGAATATTCTAAAAAATTATAAAAATAATAAATGGGAAAGAGCGATTCTGGCACCCAAAAATATAGACGTTGACGAAATCAACAATATTGTTTTGACCAAGATTCGAGACCAGGCAGTCCTTTACAAGTCAGTCGACACAGTTTTGGAACCAAATGAAGCGGTTAATTATCCATCTGAATTTTTAAATTCCATAGATCTTTCAGGGTTTCCACCACACGTGCTACAACTAAAAATAGGCGTACCAATAATACTTTTAAGAAATATCAACCCACCAAAGCTTTGCAATGGCACGCGACTTGCCGTAAAAAAAACAATGGAAAACCTAATAGAGGCCACAATCTTGACAGGGCCTTTTGAGGGTGAGGCTGTTCTTATCCCTCGCATTCCCATGATTCCAATGGATCTGCCTTTTCAATTTAAAAGATTGCAATTCCCAATTCGATTAGCATTTGCAATCACCATTAACAAAGCTCAAGGTCAATCATTAGAAAAATGTAGTATAGATCTTAATACTGATTGTTTTTCCCATGGACAATTGTACGTTGCATGTTCGAGGGTCGGTAAACCTGACAATCTATTTATATGCAGCGACAATTGGACAGCGAAGAATGTTGTATATTCGCAAGTTTTGCGCAGTTAATTTGTATTGTATCTATCTATCTATCTATCTATATAAAAACGAGTTGTGTGTATGCATGTTTGTTTGTTTGTAAAAAGAGCGTTTGCATATGACGTCATTATTAGTACATACGGCTTTTTATATGCACAGACAATGGGAAAGCCAAGAATGTTGTATATTCGCAATTTTTACGTAGTTTAACTCCTGCAGACGAAATGAATGCTTGCCTGAAAAATTCTAATTTATGGGCACACGTAAAAATATTAAAATTAACTACAAATATGCGTGTCCGATTGCAAAACGATGACTCTGGTCAAACATTTTCAGATCAATTGCTGGCAATTGGAAACGGAAAGCTCCCAGTAGTGGGAAAGCCAAAAATGTTGTATATTCGCAATTTTTACGTAGTTTGAAACACATATATAAATCTATCTATATTCACAGGTGGGACACAGGGACACAACTACAATGGCGCGTAACTAATATGGCGCGTAACGACTTACGCGCGCGGGGGGGCTTGGGGGGGGCGCGAAGCGCCCCACCAACTAGGTGTTGGGATGGCGCGAAGCGCCACCCCAACAGCTAGTATATATATATATATATATATATATATATATATATATATATATATATATATATATATATATATATATAGACATATCTATTAAAATATGAACTAACATAATTTTTATACAATCCTAATAAGGTGGTTTAATGCCAGAATTGCCTCTCACTGAATTGGACTATCCGTCTTGGCTTTTTCTACAATTAGCCATGACTTGATTCCTACAACTATTTGATTTTAATTCAAATTCGATTTTATTTGATTTTGTTACCGTGAATGTCCAAAATCTGGTTAAGGTCGACATTCATCGGTGAAATGTCCGAAATTTCTTTTACTTTGCTTGGTTTGGATTAGATTTATGAGTCAGATTTTTCAGTCTTATGCAAGCTATGAAGGTAAAAGTTAAAGCTAGGTCAGATTAAATTAGTTTAGGTAAGTTAAATTTGGTTATAAATATAAAAAATGGGTTAAAAACATAACCTAAGCTAACCCATCCTAACCGAACCTAATCAAAACCTAACCTGTCATGAGCAAACCTTGCATTAAACGGAAGAAATTGACTGGCAACGCTGACTAAATCCAAGGAGAAAATGTGTTTCGGACATTCACGGTATATATATATATATATATATATATATATATATATATATATATATATATATATATATATATATATATATATATATATATATATATATATATATTATATATATATATATATATATATATATATATATATATATATATATATTTCTCCAGATCCCGTATCTATAATTTTTTTAGCCATTTTGAAGTTATCTTTATGTTGAATGTAATTCATGATTTTAATGCGACAAGACTGGTCAGCATGAAGCTGTTTTCTTCATTCTTAATAAGCAATTTTTTTAATTCGTTTGGCCAAGCGCTAAGGTTATACCACCTATTTTCCTGTAGTGTCTCCATTCTGAATCGAGGGTTTTAGCTTTATTTTATGATTTATTTCATGAAAACTATTACAAATCAATCTTGCGCAAGACATGAATTGAACATGTATAAATAGAACCAGCTATATATAAGTTTTTTCAGGGTGTTTTTGAAATTATCACTAACAATTTGTTGAAAATAAATGGATTTTTGATTATATTTCTTGGTAGCTACAGGAATATGTAAAATTTATATTTTGCGCAATATAAAGATTCCAAAGCTCAGAACTGAAGTACCAACATCTTGAAAAATTTCCAAGGAGTAGCAGCCTGATTCTATTTGTCCGTCAATTACTCTTGTTCCTATTCAGTTTAACACTGAACGCAAATACGAATATTTGCAGCTCTTTCAACTTTACAAAAATTCCATCAGCAAGAACCTCTGAAAAAATATATGTAGCTCTTAGTACAAACTAGTCACTAATTATAATTCCAACAACAACAGTGCTTCATCCGATTCAACACTACCTATAAAGTAAAATCGAGCTTTTAGGTTATTTGCCCAGAGAGAAGGTGGCGTGAAAGTTAGTTTAGTCTTTGTGGCTGCTTAGAAAGGTCATTAGATTGCTGAGGATTCAGTACCCCTAACAAATCTTTGCCTTGGCTATTTTTATGTTGAGTCATATTCTGTGAAATCAAGGAGCTAGAATCACCCCTAAAAAAAAAAAAAAAAATCAAATTGTGATTCATAGGCAATTACTCGGGTTGGGGCCTTCAGAACCGAGCTTTCCATAATTTCCAAACTTCCCCACTAAAATATTGCCTCTCCCACATCAAAATATTGCCTTTTTGAAACTAGGAGTGACTCTTCTCATGCTTACAGGTGGTACCGCATCCAGGAGGCCCGGCCTCATCCCAAAACTTTGAGTAGACAATTTCTGATACTTTCAATATAATTCACACATTTCTTACCTCCCGCCTCCATCCCCCCAAATCAATCCTTATATACGCACTTAGAATAGAGGTAACTGTGCGCAGTAGTTGTGGCGCATGTGGTTCACTAAAATTCAATTTTTAACTGTGTGTCCTTGCATAACCTAGTGATTACTAATTGAGCCATTCCTGGGACAGGATGAAGTATTGCCACTTTTCAACTTGCTGATGTATTTTTTCGTACTTGCTGTAAATTCGTTGAAAGCTGAACTAGTTCAGCTTGATAATTTACAATAATTGGCGCAGTAGTTGTGCGTAATTTTGATTTTATCCACAAGAGAGTGGTTACCATGTGACGCATCATAGCTATCTATTTATGACGAGGGAAAGATCAATCTTATCTGTTTTTGACATCTAAGTCTTCTTTCAGTCTAGCCCCCCCCCCCACATCCAAAGGCCAATATGCCAATGAGTATGCCCTTATATCACTTTTTGGGGGGGGGGTCTAGCCCCCCCCCACATCCAAGAATAATTCCTGAGTATGCCCCTCCCTTGTATACATGTTATGGACGTATATAATCATTATCTCAAGATAAATTTTCAGATATAAATTTTACGATTTATTTTAGATCACTTTCCATTGCTCGTCGAATTTGAGATGGATTCGTCAAATCAGTCAGGAATCAACAACAGTCTGATCATACCCAGACGGTAGTCTCTGCTCAAACCCACAAACTTTCATAAGAAAAGAAGAAAAAAACAAAAAAAAAACGAATTCCGACGTCCATTTTTTGTACGATAGGGAGATGAAATTGGTCCTCTTTTATAACTGAGTGTTAACATCTAAAGTGCAACTGTGTATACTAAACCCAACCTGACATCAGAAGGCGAGCGAATCTCGACAAGTCTCCTCTCTCCTTTTTTCAATAATTGTGATATTCTGTATGTGTTGCAACTTGTTGTGTGTTTTGATAAGTCAATTTAATTAGGTTTTTAATTTTAGATTTATTTTTTAATTGTGTCATCTTAAAATGAAAGAAACACTCACGAGCTGTATATTCCCTCCTTTGTACTATATAATTCTTGTCTCTCCCTCTTCATTTGATGAAAAACGATAGTTACTGTTATCATCATGAAATTTCTACTGCTTCTGCCAGTCTTTGAATTTGTACCATTTAAATTGTAAAAAATTTTGGTTTAGAAGCAAAATGCTTGGAATGTAAAAGGGTATTAGTTTTCAGTACAAACCGCCGAATTATCAGTTTTATAAATAACCGTAAAAATCATTTTATCTAATAAGACATCTAAAAGTTTAAAACTATTCTTTTTAGATTCCCCCCGCTCTTTAAATATAATAAATTTCTATAATTATTATGACGGAAATACCAACTTGTTTATTAATAATATTATTTCTGTGTTTTTTATGTAAGCATGGAACCATGACGTAATTGTTTTGTCCTTTTCAGTTTCTATTTTCCCTTGGAAACTTAAACTGAAGGAATTAGAAAGGAAAAGGAAGTCTTTTTCCTTAGTTTTTGTTCTTGGTCTGAAGAAAACCTATTGATTTATAAGTCAGAATCAACTGAAAATGATATATATATATATATATATATATATATATATATATATATATATATATATATATATATATATATATATATATATATAATTTGTTTTGCTTAAATAACTGGTAAGATTTATGTTACCTAAATCAAAATATCATTTAAGTCAGTATCAAGGATGATGGGTCATGCAAATACGGGAGAGACAGCTTTGGGAGTAGCAAAAGTGATCCAAAAGGGTTTGTTCCTCCTCTGGGAATGCAAGTTTGTATTACATCTGTCAAACGAAGAATCTATGCCCCCCCCCCAGTCTCCATTACAAAATTCTGGTTCTCACCCCTCTTCCAAAATAAGATATTGTCCACGCCCATTGCTGCTATATCCCTTGGAGCTGAAAACTAATACCTCTGTCGGAGGTAATGAAGCTAACATGCTCAGTATAATGTCATTACTTGCTAAAATAGAAAAAGAAAATTAGTCTGGCTCTTTTGTATTTTTTATTAGATTATTATTTTTTAGAGATTAAGAACTGTGAACCCGTATCCCCGACAAGGCAACCCCTAGCCTTCACTAGCGTTTCTGCGATTCGAATTTGTAAAAATAATCTTATTCAAACAAAATTACGTAGTATTGTATTCGTACTCATGCTATAACCAACATTATTATTGTTACTTTTTTGTGGCGAATAATGCGTTGTTGTTTTCTTTTTTTGAATCAGTCATCTTGGTATAGTTTTGCAATTTACTTCGTTGTTAATGCTGAAAGTCTACGAGTGTTGTTGAACAAAAAATATCCTGGCTTGTTCTCTTAAACTTTTTATAGGGTTCGTCTTCATTTTTATAATTTTCTAAACTGTGACAGGAATTTTTCGTTTGAAATATGTTTATAATTGTGCATAAACGAAATTATTGGGTTGTTAACACTGCAACTTCCAAAAATTGTATCTTATTGTGTATACCGTAAAAATTTAGTGCAATTTTTTTGTGTTGTATTGAGTCTGAGCTTCGAAGACCTCGATATTTCAAGGTCACTTGTATCTAACCGTAACTGGGTTACCCATGCTTTCTCCTTAGAGAGTAACCACCAAGAAGTTTTATGGTAATAGACTTCCTAGAAAGCATAATGTGAAATGTTTCAAATTTATGAAGTTAAGAGGATTCCCAGTGCTATTAAAGAAAAAAATTCAATGATAAAAAAAAACTGCTCCTTTCCGCGAAAAATGTTTATGTTTGTTTTGTAGTATCTCATCTAAAATCAATGGTCGATTACTTAATTTATTAATTTAACTTTTTCATTTTTTTTTTCAGTCTAACAAAAAATATTTCTACAGATCTTTAGCTAGTTGTGGATCCATCGTCAGAGATTCAAGTAAATGTGGGTACCAACTCTCTCATTGCGTTTTTAACTGTCGTCAGTCGTCACTATCAATCGTAGTCACATTATTGGATGGAAAAATACTAAAATCTTTTGGTGGTTCCTATCCTTCTCCTTCAGTGAAATATCTTGTGTAGTGTATTTAGTTACTTATAGATTTAGCTCAAACTAAATGAGGGGTGGTTCGGGATTTATTATTAAGACACAAAATAATAACTAAATAACTTTCTTTGTATGATTTTGCGAGGGAGAAATTTGGACAATGAAGATGATATAATTTATTAGTATTGTTTCTATAAAATCCAGGTTCTGGTTTGACGTTGACTATGAATAAAATTGTAGACTAGAGCTCAATCGGGGGTGGCAGAATGCGAAATTAAAAATGATTGTCTGCTGCAAATATTCAAAAAAAAATTTAACGGGGACTTAATTAGCTTAATTAATCTTACTCAATATCGTTTCAATTCTGACTGATTATTTTCATGATATTCTCACCAAATTTTTAAGTTATGTTGCTCCTTCTAATCAGTCTCTAAGCTTATACAAGAATACATCTGTTATATGTTATTGTTGTCGTTTTTTCTAGCAATATGGCAACCTATGCTAGGTAAGGGCCTAAACTCAATCTAATTCTTGCTGATCTTTAGTTGACCCTGGAAGTAACTGAGTCAAGAACTCATTTACAGAGGTGTAATTTTCTATTCTAAGCTGAGTAAAATCCTGTCAAAATTACCCGGAGAGTTGTTACCAGCATGGTTATTCCAAACTTGTTTTTTTACGAATAATGTGCTGGGAATGGCTTCAGTTTTGAGTCGCACCCTATACATAAGTAAGGTCATGTTATGATAATGGGGTGAATAAATCTCAAGAAGAGAGCCTAGTAGAAGGACCACTTTGTAAACCACAGTCAAGGGTGGATTTAGAGCAAAATCTTGGGGGAGACCCAATGTGACAAGGGCGCCAATGAGCAAAATTTCGGGGGGGGGGGGGGGTTCGATGCGACAAAGGTGCCAATAATTGACCAAATTGACAAATTTATTCTAAAAAAGAGTAAAAAAGAAGAAAAACCATAATAAGAGGGCGCCAGAAAAATCTTGGGGGAGGGGGTCAGGGAACCTCCTTGGATCTGCCAGTGACCACAGTTACACTTAATTCAGTTATTCTTATTAAATTTAATTTACTCCGTTTGCTTAGTTGGCGATAGTTACCTAATATAAAATATACTAAGCAGTTCTATTTTAACATATTTTCTCAAAAATTAAATCGAATCCAATCAATATACACTCATAAGAAGAAGTAATGAAAATTCTGCGAGAATAAGAAAATTATTCTTCAGATTGTCATCAAAATAGAATTATTTTCATTAATTACATACGCCTCACTGCGTAAATGTAAATGTTTTTGCAAGATTTATGCACTGATGTTACCATCTTGTTTCATGCTCTGTCGTATTTATTCTTTATCTTCAGTATACATATGTGATGTTTTATGAAGGGTAGCAAGGTACCTTAGTTTTGAAGCCAAAACTGCCAACAGTTAATTTTTTTTTCTTTTTTTTGGTATAAAATGTTGGACTTGTAATTAGGTCTAGGAGGGGACTTGGCATATCACAATTAATAATTGTAAAACGTCTTATTAAGCTTTAAGTTGCTGTTTTTTGTAATGTTCAAATTTTCTGATCCAGCAATGATAGCAGTATTATCGAAAATATGTCCCCGTGTTTTCTTTTTATAAACTTCTTTCTTATATTAAGTACGTTTTTAATAAGAATGGCCAAAACGGAACCCCAGAAATTATGTTAATAGTTTCCAAAAACCGAATTTTGACTGTAAATATTAAAAGTCATTGTTTATGGGAAGTAGCTTAAAGCGATAAGAATTGATTGAAAAGTTAGTACTTATTGAAAACTTCAAATAGATGTTGTCGGATCATTAGGGTGGTTCGTCTGGCCAACCGTGTGACAGCAAAAATTCTTACTTAAAAAAAAATTAGAAGGAGGGGACTGGTTGGAGAATATTCCCAAATGCACCAAAGACCGAGATTTTTAACAGTTTTTGTGGGGTTTAAATCCCCCCTCTACATATATCACTTTATAAACAACTAATATTGGAGTAGTTTGGTTCGGTTTTGTATTCCCTGTTGCATTTTAAACTTCAGGAAAATAGAGGTCACAGAATAAAATACGTAATTTTCTCTCTGGGCAGGTCTTCTAATAGAAATTTTACTTCGTTTTTTTTTTTTTTTTTTTTTTTTTTTTTTGTCTGGGTGCTGGATAAGAAATTGTATTTAGTGCTGTTTGTATGCTCATATTAACTTTTAAATTTTGGGTTTTTAATCCTAGTTGTATTTTAAAATACTTTTGAACTTGTAATGATCACCTTTATCAGGCAATATCGTGCATCCCACATCAGAAATGTTGTAGTTGACTTTTTACCTGTCATTCTTTTCTCCTATTGATTAATCCTTTATTTCAAAATGTATGATACTCAAGAAGAGCTCTTAATTAAGCTAATTTTACTACCTGAAGGCACGTAAATAAGCAAAAAAGTATTTAATGGAAGTAAAATAATCATAACTACGAGAGCGTCACGAATATTACAAGAAATCATGGGAGGATATCTAAAAATCATTTCCAATTTTAGCTGGCCTGTATCACAAGTTACTCCTCTTCCTCCTCCCTCTGTGTGTACGTGTCTCCCCGGAGTAATGCTTCTTGTTTAAATAATTTTTTTTCTATCTCTTCGCTATAGCTTGACTTAAGACCACTAGTTTTTTTATCGCCTTGCGCCGTTTGGTACGGTCGGTAGATTGGAACTTCGGCGCTCGCATGACGTCATTCCAATTTATCTTTTCTGGCCTTTTTTTTACAGTCAATAAACATTCTTATGGCTCCTATATTATTCTGAAAATGAATGCTTTCTCCGTTCTTTGCTTTCTTTTTTTTGTGTTAGTTTGTCTTTTTTTGAAATTCACATTAAAATAAAGTCTGAGAATCGAGGCAGAAGCCTGGATTTAATACCAAAGAATTGTTTACTGTATTCTAACGCATATAAAAAGTAATTACTCATTTCTGAATCCTCTGGTTTGATAAATTGCCGGGTAAGGTTTTCCTTTCTTTTGTCTTTTTTTTTTCTTGAATGATCAAATTCATAGGTGTCGTAAAAGGAATTGTTGTTTGTGACTATCTTGTTTCGATGGTTTTAATATCCCTAACGCAAGAGCTGGTTTATTTCAGCTTAAGCTTCATTTGGAATAGTCGTTTGGAAACTCTTTGTATTAACAATTATTATAACTGGTATTGTATTATTACTAATTTTATAATAACTTTTAATTATATGTCTGTTTGAGACTTTAAATGCATGTTTTAACTTGCCTTTATTGTTTTCTTGGTTTCCTATCCTTGATACTCAAATTTTCGATATTTTAACTGAATTAAAAGAATTTTTCTTAGCAAGGGGAAGGACTTCTGATACATCAAGATGTCCGCTATTATTCTGAAATATGTACCCTGTAGAAAGGGTTATTAAATGATAAGATAGAAACCAAGTAATATTACTAGTTATACTCCCCACCCCTGTTGAAACAGTGCTTGGGAGTGAATATGGAGGGATTGCTCCATCGAAACAGGACTAAGTCATAGAGCCAAGTGTGTGTTTTAGTTATTTCGTTGTTTGAAATTTCTTGTGCCCTGTTCTGCAGCACATTGGAAGAGATAAACGGGTTCTTTTGTGTCCTTGCTTCCCTTGCTGTACCAATATCACAGTACAAATTGTGTCTGTCTCCAAATTTGAATGGAAAGACGGTGACATTTGACAAAAACGTCATCTGTCATACCAATTCATGTACGTTTATGTGCGGGTCATTGTAATTTATATCAATGGCTAATAAATTACTCGCGTTTAATATCATTTGTCTTTTTGTATTTTCATCACAACAGGAGTTCGCCCAGAATCCCAGATTTTGGAAGGCAGTATTGGAAGCAATGCCTCCAAGGTATTTATTTGAAATACGTTAGCTATGTGATTAAAATTTCAGGAATGGACGTACATCCTCAATTATGATTAGGAATAGTGTGTCTTCCAACCTGTCTTCACAATTTTGGATTTTATAAGTAAAGAAAGATGGACAGATCTTTCCAGAAAGTAGGTTGGTGCATGGTGACATACAGATGTTCTCAAAAGCAACAATCTCCCTTGATCTGATTAGAAAACTACTCGGAGTGAGAAAGCACCATTCTTACGTTGTCGTATACATAGCAAACGAAAAGTTTTTCAACTATGAACTAACCGCAAGGGGGTCAAAATGCTCAAGTTGTACCATTGATATTTCAAGCGGGTTTGGTTCTGACGTTTTTTGCAAAAAAAAAATGAAATTTGGGCGCCGTTTTGTCTTAACTATCTTTTTTTCGAAAAGTTAGTGCGGAAATGTAGTACCTTTAATTTTGCTCATGGAATGCGGCCATGATCTCTTTCATTTTTTCAAGAACGGAGAGTTTCTTATTAAACAGTTGTGACGATTTCACGAAAATATAGGTGGTGTGGAAGGGTTTCTTTTCCTCTTTGTAAAACGAAAACACCAAAAGTGGGTATGTTTCAAAATCTATGCGGGCAATTGGCTCTTCACACCCCAAAACGTTATCGCCTCTATATCTCGTTTTTTTTCAATTTTCTTATCTATAAGAACAAAGTCGAACAATATATCTGGAAGACTATGGAAAGACCAAGATTTTCAAACTCATTTTTCTCTAAATCATCGAGTGCAGACATAGTAAACCAGCTCTCACAAGAGAAAGTGTAGAAGTAGATTTTGACTTTTAAACTCGATCTTCAAATTGAAAAGCTTTTTTCAGGACAAAAAAATAGGAATAGGAGACTTGTTAAATTTTCGTTTTTTTTCTACTATTTTTATGGCACTTGGTATTAACCAAGTGACATATAGCAATCGCAAGTTCCGTCGGTCGGTCTGTCTGTCTGTCGGTCCCGGTTTTGGTACTTTAGGCACTTCCAGGTAAGCTAGGACGATGAAATTTGGCAGGCGTATCAGGGACCGGACCAGATTAAATTATAAATAGTTGTTTTCCCGATTTGACCATCTGGGGCGGGGGCCGGTTAATTCGGAAAAAATGAAGTATTTTTAACTTATGAAGGGTTGATCAGATCTTAATGAAATTTGATGTTTGGAAGGATATCGTATCTCAGAGCTCTTATTTTAAATCCCGACCGGATCTGGTGACATTGAGGGATCTGGATCTGGGAGGGGGAAACCTAAAATCTTGGAAAACACTTAGAGTGGAGGGATCGGGATGAAACTTGGTGGGAAAAATAAGCACAAGTCCTAGATACATGATTGACATAACCGGAACGGATCCACTCTCTTTAGGGTAGTTGGGGGGGAGGAGGGTTAACTCTGAAAAATTAGAAAAAATGAGGTATTTTCAACTTACGAACGGGTAATCGGATCTCAATGAAATTTGATATTTAGAAGGATTTTGTGCTTTAAAGCTCTTATTTTAAATTCCGACCAGATCCTGTGACATTGGGGTGAGTTGTAGGGGGAAGCCGGAATTCTTGGAAAACGTGAAAAATTGGGTATTTTTATCTTACAAATAGGTTATCGGACCTTCATAAAACTTGATATATAGAAGGATCTTATGTCTCAGATGCTCCATTTTCGACTCAAATTGGATCTGGGGACATAGGGGGTTCGAGGAGGGAAACAGAAATCTTGGAAAACGCTTAGAGTGAAGAATGGATGAAACTTGATGGGAAGAATAAGCACAAGTTCTAGATATGTGATTGACACAATTGGAACGGATCCGTTCTCTTTGGAGGAGCTGGGGGGGGTGTTAATTTGGAAAATTAGCAAAATTGAGGTATTTTTAACTTAAGAACGGGTGACCGGATCTTAATGACATTTGATATTTAGAAGGAGTTCATGTCTCAGAGCTCTTATTTCAAATCCCGGCCAGATTTGTTGACATTGGGGGGAGTTGGAGGAGGAAATCGGAAATCTTGGAAAACACTTAGAGTGGAGGAATCAGGATGAGGCTTGGTGGATAGAATAAGCAAATGTCGTAGATAGGTGGTTGACCTAACCGTATTGGATTCGCTCTCTTTGAGGGAGCTGGGGGGGGGGGTTCAGAGCTTTGCCAAGTTTGGTGCTTCTGGACGTGCTAGGACGATGAAAATTGGTAGGCGTGTCAGGGAGCTGCACAAATTGACTTGATAAAGTCGTTTTCCCAGATTCGACCAGACTAAAGGGAGAGGAAAAATTAGAAAAAACTAGCTGTTGGGGTGGCACTTCACGCCACCCCAACGCGCCAACACCTAGTTGGTGGGGCGCTTCGCGCCCCCCAAGCCCCCCCCAGCGCGCGTAAGTAGTTACGCGCCATATTAGTTACGCGCCATTGTGGTTGTGTCCCTGTGTCCCACCTGTGAATAGAGATAGATATATATATATGTATATATATATATATATATATATATATATATATATATATATATATATATATATATATATATATATATATATATATATATATATATATGTTTTTAACTACGTAAAACATGCGAATATACAACATTCTTCGCTGTCCCATTGTCTGTGCATCTAAATAGATTGTCAGGTTTACTGACTCTTGAACATGCAACATATAATTGTCCATGGGAAAAACAATCCGTATTCAGATCTATACCTCATTATTCTAATGTGTCCCGGTCGTCATTTATATTCCCTGTGTCCCGGTCGTGATTTGTGTCCGGGTGTCCCAGTCTGTAATTTCTCTTTGAGGTTCCCGGTGGTCATTTATATTCCCTATGTCCCGGTCGTCATTTGTGTCCCGTTATGTAATTTCATCAGTTGACAAACATGACGTCAGTCGACAAACAACTTCATGACGCATGCAGCTCAATCCTTATAATGACGTCAGTCGACACACAAACATGACGTCACTCGACACACACACACACACAGACAACTTATTTTTATATAGATAGATAGATGAGGTATTTATAACTTACGAGTGGGTGATCGGATCTTAATGAATTTTGATATCTAGAAGGATATCGTGACTTGAGCTCTTATTTCAAATCCCGATCGGCATTAAGCCTCTGAATTTCCTTTTAAATCAATCTATTGATTCTTAGAATTTTGTTAGAGCTCATACCATATGAGCTCTTGGCTCTTAGCTCTTCTGGCCTCGTCACAAGTGCCATATGAGCTCTTAGCTCTTGTTATATAGAGCATGGCGAATTGCTGTGTAAACTGGACAAAAGTTAAAAAAACGACTCTTGAGGTCAAAGCCAAAATTTTCTATTCAGGCCAAAATTTATATCCTAAGCCGAAAATACGTTAGCAAACACGCGGATCTCCTCGCCAAGAACTGGAAATTGGCTGAAAAACTTAAAAAAATGATTTTCTCTTCTCTATGTAAATGAACCTCGAACGCATAAGGCGATCCCCACAAATGAAGTCTTTTAACAAAGGTAGCTTCAGCATTGAGCAAAATTTTTACTCCTGTCGAAAGAAAATTGTGATGATAGACCTTAAGTCATCCTTTTACATTGATAACATATCCAGGTTTCGTAATGAGAGCCTTAAGGATACCCATGGAGTAGAGCAAGACTGCACACTGATGCCCTTTGAAAGTTATCTTCTTTAACTCCACTGTCTTAGATTCAAACAATTTTTCTTAAAATTTAGTAATATACCATAAAAATAGGAAACTTAGCTTTGAGCAGATGAACCGTTCCTAAGTTTTTACCACCTTTTTCTAATTATTGTTTATTTGAAATTGATACCACTACTATTACCAACAACTGGCCGCAATACAAAGCCGTCTGAGCCCAACACAGCTGCGCACGCTCCTCCTCCATCCTAATCTATTCAAATCCTCTCTCTTTACACCCTCCCAGGGAGTTTTCATTGCCCTTAAATCTTTCTTTATGACACACTCTCACCCCAACCACGGACGACTTGCTTTCCGTTTAGCCCTAGGCGGTTGGCCGAACAGGGAAATCTTTGGCAATATGTCACCGTTCATCCGCAGAACGTGTCGTAGCTATCTCAACCTTTCTCATTATAGCCCTAGAAATCAGGATTGGACAACACTTTTCGTGCAGCCTATTGTTTGAAATACGGTCAGTCAGTCGGGTACCCAGAACAATCTAGGCATATTCTCTGGAAAACATGTAGCAAATCTTCATCCGCTTTTCAGAGCGCCAATGCTTCCGAACTGTATTTGACCACTATCATCACTATAGCTTCCAATATCCTAATCTTGGTTTGCAGAGTTATCTTCCTATTCTTCCAAACTTTTTCAACTGTGAAAAAACACCCCGAGCCTAGGCTATTCTACTTTTAACAACTTCACTGCTCCCACCTGTCTTTACTAATAATGCTGTCCACCTGATCAATCTTTTCGTTACCCAACGTCAGCTTTTCATCTTCGATTATACCTAGCCTCAGAGACTTAGTCTTCTTAACATTGATTTTCAAACCTATTCTATTGCCCTGGACTCGCAAAACCTCTAAAAGTTCATTCGTTTCGCTGACACTTTCATCTAGGATGCTTAAATCATCAGCATAATCTAAATCCATTGAGTTTTCCCTTCCCATTTGATTCCGTGTTCTTTCGTGCCTTTCCTGTACTCCTTAAGACAAAGTGTCATCACTGTAGCTTCCAATATTCTAATCTTGTTGCATAATTGTCTTCCTGTTCTTCAAAACTTTTCTCAACTGTGAAAAACACCCTGAGCCTTGGTCACTCTACTTTTAACATCTTCACTGCTCCTAACGTCATTACTAATAATACTACAAAGGTAAGTGAAGCTTTCCACCAGATCAATCTTTTCTTTACCCAACGTCACCTTTTAATCTTCACTTATTCTTAGCCTTAGCGACTTATTCTTCTTAACATAATTTTCAAACCTATTCTAGCATCCTGAACTGGCAAGACCTCTAAAAGTTTATTTGATAAAAATCGTTAAATAAGGTTAGGCATGTATGAAGAGGGTACGAACAACTGTGTATAAACAAAGATACATATAAAGCGTTAAAGAAATGGCAATTGAAACAGCGACTCTATTGGATTCGTCGTATTTTAGTCCCTGCTATCCCTATTTTCAACAGCCTGGTACATTTTTGACTGTTCATTTGGCACATTTTACAAAAAGCCACCTAGCAACTTTCGTTTTGTATCACTAGTATCTGAAATGATAAAAGTACAAAGCAGAACTAATTGTTGAGGGCTAATTATGGTAATGATCTCCTCTTATAATGGATAAGTCTATTCTACAATAAT